>NW_019385770.1:514445-612786 GCF_000671375.1 Centruroides sculpturatus
GTAAAGAACTCTGCTTCTATTTATACTATTTTAGATGCGGGTTTTTGTTTGCGTTTTAATAGGGTACGTCAAGAGAATGTACACTAAGAAGAAATTTTTCGAAAAATTTCCCCCCACGGGGGAAGTGTTATAAATTTATAATAGATACATTTTGAGCCACAACAACGCATGGCGGGGTCTGCTAGTATAAAAATATTTCAGAAATGTAAACTATGTATATATATGACATTAATCAGAAAATTTTTAATAATTATTAAAAAACCTTACTCTGTTCAATTGCCGCAATCCAACTACAGATATATTTTGTCCTTCTAATACTTTATAATAACAACTGTCATCTATAGGATCATTTGTATCAGCAAATTCTTGAGGTCCAACAAATCCACAACAAACAAACTGTAATAAAAAAGATTAAAATAATTATCAGCATTATAAAATGAAATTTTTCTTTAATTATATTAAACTAATTAGCTTACATGTTCTTGAATCACATTTCTTGTATTTTGATTTATTTCCATCCAAGCTGTTTGAAGTATATCTGTCATCTAAAATATTTTAGAAAATGATGGAAACTCATTAGAATAAAATTTTCATTTACACTAAGTTAGACTTACTTTCAGATCTTAAATTTACTAATATTCTATCACAGATTACTTCAATTATATACAGTAATTCAAACAAATTTTGTTTGAAAAATTTCTAATTAAATTAAATTAAATCAAACAACTTACTTTCATCTTCATTATATTAAGAGCAATGATACCACCAATCTCACAAGAAATTGTGAGCAAAGAAAATATTAAGAACTGAAATTTAAAATAATGAAAAATGTTTCAATATAAATCTAAATAAAGCAAAATTGAATTTAATTTTACAACTATGCAAATTATACAAGTTATACAAATTCTTAAACTTCCAGAATTTGAAAACAAATTTGTCATGATTATGAGATATTTAATAATAATTTCTGTAGTAAATGAATTGTTAACAGAATAAAGTCTAAATGCATTTTTGCATAAAAATAAAAGAAACTGAAAATGTTTCTAGATGTCTTAGAATATTTTTAATTTTGGTTTTTTAAATTTTTAATTCAAATTTTGCAATATCATCCCTTATTGCAAGAAATCTAAAATTGAAAATATTTACACAAAATATAGTATTTAAATAATAAATCTTTAAAAAAATATTAACTGCAATTAATATATCTACTGACAGGTTTATTATTTCAATAGTGATTAAGTTTAATTAGAGTTCTCTTATTTATACATACAGTATTTATACAATTTTTTAATATTTACTTTTGCAATGTTTTAAAGTAACATTGCAAAAATTTGGAAAAATTAAAATTGAATAATCAATTTATAAAAAATTAAAAACTTGAGTTTCAAATTCTTTAAATTAACTAAATGTAAATAATCAAATAGTAAAAATATATAAAAAAATTCATCATCTGCTGGTAACTTTTATACTATTTATCTTTGAACAGCCATATATAAATATCTGTAAACTCAATTATTAGATTAAAGAACAATTGCCAGATTATATCAAACCATATTAATGCTACTATTAATAATTAAATGTTAAGTAATTTGGCCTAGAGGTAGATGTTATGACCCATCTCGTGACAAATTTAATAATTATAATTAAATTTATATTTTATTAATTAATATAAAAGATTCTCAACTATATCATATGGAAGCTTATGAAAAGAGTTTTTCAAGATGTCACAAGACATTCCTTGAAAACTTTTCACCTGCAGCACATTAAATTCAGGGCTACTGCTTTGGATCCTCTATGCATGCATTAGCATCATCCTTACTTTGGAAAATCAAAATGTAGCAACCTTACTCACATGTGTCAATATACCTACAATGCTAAAACTATGCTAATTAACTTTTTGAACTTCCAATGCACTCTGGCCAGAGCTATCATAATTACCAAATTACAACACAAAATGTAATATATATTTGTAAAATGTAAAATACTTTTGTAATTTCAAAAATATAAATAAATAAATAAATATGTAAATATATGTAGACTATGCATATTTCATAATTTACAGTAGCAAAATTAAAATTACACCTATAATTGTTTATTTATTTGATTGCTTATTATATATCAATTTTGGTTAAATTAAAAAATTATCATACCAATTTTAGCAAGCAACTTCCTCTTCTGTAGGAGCCAATCCACCCAAGAAGACCTATAAATATTAAACAGATAATTTTTACTATAGTAATTATAATTATTGAAAATGTCTTTAGAATTTTATCTTATAATCTATAATAAAAAATTGAATAATTGTTATATAACTTATTATTATACACATATCATGCTGATATTAAACAAGTTATGATAGAACATCTTACAAATGCATACATTAGAATCTCGTTTTAATGGATCACTGGGTATGCTAAAAATCATCCATTATTCCAAGAGTCCATCAAACCATGAACAATGGATTTCTCACATACCCAGGGAAATATCAGTCATTCGAAAAAAATTTCCATTTTTTAACCACCTGCATATAAAAGATATTTATGCTTGAAATTATTTAGTCTTTTGAGATCTCTATCCTTTATTCTATAGAAACATGTACTGTATGTTACAAGACCATACAGTACCTTATGCCATGTGTTTCTGGGCTACTTTTGGTGGCATCATCAGCACAAAATGTTACTGTTAAACAAGCATGATGGTATGATTTCATGATGTGATAGTCCCAAGCTGCCATGAACCTTTGCTGCAGACACCCACATGTCTGGAAGTTTCAAGCCAAAGTAGTTTCCCACCATTAATCAATGAGCTATAGTAGGATGCTGACACACAGTTGCAATGTTAGCAATGCGAACTATAATGATCATGTGTTTATTTTGTTCTGTGTGATCTTTTATAATTTAGTACCAGGAAACACCCAAACATTAATTAAACATTAAAAAAAAACATGTTTACAGTAGATGGGGCTAGAAAACCTCAATTATTCCAAGTTACAGATCTGTTAAAAAGAGGTGAAATTACATTGGTTTGGCAAGACCTGTTGAAAAATCCATTATTCCAAGAAATCTATTGTTCTTCAATCTGTTAAAATGAGATTCTACTGTACAGTTGACCCCCTATAACACTGTTGATAATTCTTTTTTATATGAATTCCATGTTGTACGAGTCACTTAGATTTTACAAATATGTGTGCCAAGCTGTGAATGGCACACGTAATTGTAAAATCTAAGTGACTCATACAACATGGAATTCATATAAAAAAGAATCATCAACAGTGTTATAGGAGGTCGAGTGTATATGAAAGATAAGTGCCCAAGGATCCCCAAAGATAAAGGATTTTTAAAATAAAATAAAAAAAATGTTTTTGACTTATGAAATAAGTCAAAAACATTTTTGCTGAATAAATTATCTGCTGGAAAAGTGTGAATAGTTAAAAACTAGCTTATTACTGAATTACTGGAACGAATCACAAACAATTAAGAACCTTTAAAATTGTATTAATGGATTTTAAAGGTTCTTGATTGTTTTGAAAGTTTATCCCAGTTCCAACTTTGTCAATGTGTTTTGAAAATGCAACAAGCTTGCAGGTGAGCTTGTTAAGTATAGTCAAGGAACACCTGAATGACTTAAGTACAATTATATTCTCTTTATTACATTGAAAATTTACACACAATATGAGATTGTAACATAGGTGATCTGTACAAATGTAGAGATCGGTATGTAAATAACAATGAGGGACGAGCCAAAAGAAGAATAATTCACATTTCTTGGGCCCACTAATTTATAGCTCCCAGAAGTAGGTTTCTGGGAGTATGCCCTCTAGTATTGAGAGGGGGCACTACATGCTGCCATAAGCTATTGTAAATAAAGAAAATCTTTCAGAATAGGTTTATTACAGCATAAATATGTTTTCATGTACCAATCAGTTATTGTTTAATCAAAACAATTTCTGTTATAGCATTTTTGGGTTCCCATCTTTTAATTTTGTTATCTTTAAAAGAGAAAATCATCATTTAGCATCTTAGTCAAAGAAACTAATACACTGTCAATAATTCAGTTCACTTTATCAACAAAGTATATTTTGAGAATTGACATAAATCATAAAGTAATGACATGAAATACATCCAAACAAACAATCAGTATTTCATTAGTTACATGAGAACACACTTTAGAATATTTTTACTATATCTGAAACTGAGCATATTGATGCAATAGATAAGAAAAAATCAGGTAATAATATTAAAATGCAAACTAATAAATATTTTTTTCAAAAAACTTTTTATATTATTATTAAATAAACAAACAAAATTAAGAAAACACATTCAATGTAACAACATAAAAACAATTTTGAATATAAATTGTTGATATTAAAAATAATCAATATACAGTATTTCATATTCTGGCTCTTAAAAGTGTCAGGTAGTGTATAGAACTATTGTTTTCACTAGCTGTTTACAATCATCAGCTTACTTTGAATCAAACTATGAATAATTTTTAAAAGATATATAATTTAAATAAATTATTTTGAAATAATAAAATTATTAAAAGATGGCAAATATAAAGTAATCTGACTTAGTTTCAACTATTTTATTAAACTTTTTAATAGTTTAATTTCATATAGATCCAATAAAATATCAGACTATAATTTTCAATATTGATACCAAACAATATTAATGAGATCTTTCCTGAAAGAAATTTAGAAATAGTTAAACAAAGACATTACATAACAATCATCATATTCACTTTTTTCAATAATTCTATTTATATAATTTCTTTTATACTTATTTATACAAAAAGTATAAATAAAAATTGATTAAATAGAAAAATATTTTTACTGTTAATCAACTTAACATGAAAAAATGATTAAGTATTAGTTTTTCAATTAATAAAATCAAACCGATTTGAACATTAAAGAAATAAACAGGATGATCCAGGAGGAATCTGCAATATTCATGGAGATGATAACATAAATGATTCTAAGCAAAAAATCTCATACAAACATGTTTGGATTCCTAACAGTTACTGAGATTGTTGTAACTTGATCAAGTCAAAGGTGGAAATTCCAACATACTTTTTGTTTGTCTGAGAGAGTCCTTGTGTAGTCGTCACCCCAGTCAGTTGTATCCGAGAGTGAATAAAGTTAATTGTTAATTAACTATATGTTTTTATGTGAAACAGACGAAAACAAAATTGATATAAAATTGGCAACGAGGATTAAAATAGAGACTTACCAGCTGAAATTACAATCTGAGATCAAAAGTCAGAAATGACAATCCCAGGAACGTCAACCAGTGGAGTTCATTCGAACCATTCAAGGTGGACAACCAATGGAAAACTTATAAGGACTGCTTTAATTTTTGCTTGAAGGCAAACCAGATTGAAAATGACCAAGATAAGTGTGCTCTATTTCTTATGGTGTGCGGTGAAACTCTATACAAACTTGTAGTAACACTCATAGCCCCGAAAGAAACGACACAAGTTAACTACAATGAAGTACTTAACATTCTTGATAGCTCTAATGAAATCATTGAATCATTCAAATTTAACCAGAGATCACAAAAACCAGGAGAGAGTATCAACTACTATGTCGCAGAACTATGAAAAATTGCAATGAATTGCAACTTCAGCACCTCACTAGAGTGTATGTTGAGAGATAGTACACATTAGGCATTTTGAAGCACACACTTTGGCAACGCATGTTTTAAAGAATCAAGAATTCCACATAGGTATACACACACAAATGGTGCTTCTGGCCAAACGCACGTTGATAGATTTTGGTTAGAACACGCATTGTGCAGGTGTCAGCTGCATGCTTTGACATACATGCGCCACCATTTTTGTTGTACTGTACCTGTACATTCGATCGAATGCTTTCGGGTAGAGGTGGACGCACATTGGCCGAAATGGAGAATGATCATTTCGATACTGATCTATTTATTGATGAAATACAAAAGAGACCAGCCATTTGGGACATGGAGAGTCCTGATTACAAAAATAGGGTACTAAAGAAATGAAATTGGGAGGAAATAATGGAATTTTTTTGTGATTCTGAAGATAATTTAGAGGAAAAAAAAAAACTGTTAGTACCTCACCTATCAGGTATCGTTAGTGTATCAGGCAATGGTACTAACTATCAGGTACTAACGGTCGTCGAACGCTGAGCTAAACACATGGTGTGTACACTGCTAACAAGTGTTTAGCTCGGTGATCGACGACCGTTAGTAGGGCATGCGCACTGGCTCAGTTTGGAAATGGACGTGGATGTGATTGCTTATGTCTCCTCTATCATCGCTATAAAAGATGACAGCAGAGGCAAAGAGAATTTTGGGCGCACCCAATATTACGGGATAGACTGACACATGGAATGTTTGTGACGTTGTATCCAAAACTAAGACAATATGAACCCAAGTGTTTTAATTATTTTAGAATGTTTATAAAATCATTTGATGACTTACTCCATATTATAAAAGTGGATATTACTGGTGAGTCAACAATTTTAAGAGACTCAATTTCTTCAGGACTCTCCATGTCCCAAATGGCTGTCTCTTTTGGATTTCATCAATAAATAGATAGGTATTGAAATGATCGTTCTCCATTTCGGCCAACGTGCATCCACTCTACCCGAAAGCGCGCGATCAAATGTACAACAAAATGGTGGCGCTTGTATCTCAAAGCGCACAGCTCACGCCTGTGCAACGTGCATTCTAACCAAAATCTGTACGCGCATTTGCATGTTTATACCTATGCGGACTTCTTGGTTCTTTAAAATGCGCGTTACCAAAACGCATGCTTCAAAACACCTAATGTGTACTATCTCTTAGAGATAGTACTTATGTAATGTTCTTAGGATTTAAAGTAGATACAAATAGAATTCATCCCTTGGAGAAGAATGCCCAAGCAGTTCGGCACAATGATATAAAAGTAAAAGTTAGCAAGTATCATAAAAATATTGTTAAGTTTTATTTTTTTAAGTATCATTCTTTAACATGCTGTATTTTTATATAGATTTACTTTCATTACAAGATTTTAAATTGAAAATTTATTTACAGATCAAAATAATGAAAAAAGTATATATTAACCGATTTCTCCACAATTAACTGAAAGTAACTGAAAAATATTTATTAAATTTTGGCGAAATATACATTTATTATTGTAAGAAGCACAAGTCAATGAAACAATAAAATCCAATCTAATATGTTCATCACATTTCCTATAACTAAGGTTGCCAGATGTCGTGGTTTTCTAGGATTGTCTCAAATGTTTTCCAACTGCCATCTAGCATCATGATGACTTTATTTTAAAAAACTATTCTTACAATAAAGTGTTTTTTTCTTTTTCTGCATTTTAAATGTATTTCTGAAACTGGTAGAGTAAAAATACACATATATTGCATGTCCTAGAATTGAACATTCCAGTATCTTTTGTAAAGAACTCATTGTGTCCCAGATTTTCTTCCCAAAAATCTGGTGATTCCTTTTATAGAACTACAACTTCATACACATATAGAACTTTGTAACTCACATCAAAACATTCAATAAGATTTAATAGCAAAATCTCTCTGTTTTTATCCATGCAATGTGATTTTTATGCAATGTTAAAAAATAGTATCACTATTTACACTAAGTATATTTTACAATGTTGATAATTTCATTATTTTCTTTTTGTTATTTTTAACAAAAATAAAATGCTTTTATGTGATAAAAGTTTATATATAAAATGCTTTTATGTTTATAAAGTTTATAATAAAATGCTTTTATGTGATTTATATTAGAATGATAAATAATACATAATAAAATGTATTATTTATCATTCTAATATAAATAGTTTAAAATATAAAATAGTGTTTTGTATACTATTGTTTACAGTTCATAAAACTATAAGGATACTTACCATTCAAGAAAAGAAATGATCCAAGTATCAACACAACATATGTAAAGATCTGTTTTAAAATAAAAAAATATATATATGTGTATATAGCTATATAAAGCATTAAATAAAACCAACTTGAAAAAATTGCAAACTTACCAAAGTACCCTTAAAAAAACGATGTACAGCAGTGGAAGTAGCCAAAACCCACATCATACATCCTATAAGAGTTCCACCAAGAAGCTAAAGTAAAAGTTTAGATTAATTACTTTTTTGTACTTTGTAAAAAAAAAAAAAATGCTAAATTTATGAATGGGCCTACTGGGCCCTAACCCAAGGTACTAAATTTGGTTATCGAAAATTTCTTTTGCCCACTTTGGGAAAAAGTGGTCAAAAAACACTTTTTGCTCCCTTTTTTCCCACTTCACAACTTGGCAAAAGTTTTGAATTTTGAAATTTTGAGCGTAGTTTCCAGCAGACTGAAAATGAGTGCTGATTCAAACTATTGTTTTTTTTTTCTTGTTTTAAATACTTACACTTAGCAGCTTATGTTAACTTCTCATTTAGTTAAAAAGTTAGAGTGCGTTAGTGTTAAGCAAATTTATTTGTAATTACACTAATTGTCCGATTAGGATCTGATTCCCGAAAGATTTAAATCAGTCTGTGAATTTATAACTGTTTGTTTTGTAAAAATTCAAATTATTAGTAATTAATAATGTATATAGTAAATAATAATCCGTAAATTAAGTAATCCAGCAACGAGTTGAGTAACTTTCCCGGCTGTTAAGATTCTATTTTAAAAAATAACTTTTATATTATTAATTAAATTATACTATTAATAACTAAAAATTAGGTGTGGCGCCATCTGTTATGAGATTTTGTTATATTTATTATAATATTGTTATATATACAGGTATTTTATATTATTAATCATCACAAAATGGCAAAAAGCTTAATTTTGAAGATACGGATGAATTTTATAAAAAATTGTAAATGCTAATCTATATATATAAAAATGAATGTATGTCTGTTGTCTGTTCGTCCTTTATGCATTACCACACCGTTCATGAAACTTTGGGAAGTTTTTTAATACACTCCTGCAAAAGTTTCTGGCATAGTGCATTTATCCTACGATAGATGGCGCGCGTTTACACTGTGTGTTCGATCGATTTCAAATTGTGAAGACCATTTCCCCCGTTCAAAAAATATCTCTATATATGCATTTGTGAACTGTTATTTACGATATTTGTAATAATTTTTGTTTAATCACTTTATTTCAACTTTTTTTTGCTAATTATGTATTCGCTTCAAGTTTGTTAAAACCTTTACTGTACGTACACAGAACAACAACCGAAGTTGTAGGAGAAAATTCGCCTATTTTACCGGTCTAGGGATCCCCCCTTTTCCAAATTTTAATATCAACTCAAAATAATTTAAAAAAACAAATTACAATAAAACGGTTTATTATCCAACTATCAGAAATTTCACAACATGCCAAGGAAGAGAGGAAGGAACAATTAAATAATTAAAATTGTAAAGGATTAAAAAAATATATATAAAAATGGGGAATATCGCACTTCTGACAATCGCTGCATGTGTGTGGGCTAGATTTGGAGAATCCGTGCTTCTCACATGTACAGTACAACTGTATGTGGCCTGTTCACGCGTCGGAAAACCTTCTGATTTATTCGTGTACGCACCAGACGGAAAAACAAAAAAATATCATGTATCCACAAGCACTCCAATAAATAAATAGAATTGAAACGACACTTTGAAATGTTTTCCCGATGAAAATTAATAATAACAATAATATAATATAATAGTAATAAGTTTCAATAAAAATTATAAAATATAAATTGAATTTTTTTATAACGAGTTTGCTTGAATTTCGTTTCTTCTGAGATCGCAGCAATGCGTGACCGGTAAGCTAGTAATGAATAAAATCTACATTAAGCCCGACCCCTCTCGAAATATGATGCAAGGTCCCCTTTATCTCCCTACTTTGACCTTTAACCACCAAAATTTAATAGCACCAATGGCACTTACATACAAAATATTGTGGCAAATTTCGTTTCTTAGTCATTACCATATCTTGAGATATTAAAGGAGAAGACAACACGCACACAAAATTTTATTTTATTTTATTTTATTTATTTTTACTTTTTTGGGTCAGGAGATCTGGAAACATGGCAATTTTCAAAAGCTCGAAGGGTCATATTTGACACGATTCCAATACTTTTCCTTGTTAGGTTTATAAATATCAATTTTATATAACTTGTTTTATATACAAAATGTTAAGTCAACAGTTTATCAACTTAAATTAGCAGATGATATACTGTAATCTTTGATACTGTAGTTTTATCACCCAAAAACACTTAAATTGACTACATTTTTCAATGATTTCAAAATATTTCATGAAATAATTAAATAACATTATTATGCGCCATAATACTTCTTACTAAAAGAAATGAAAAATACAATACTCTACATTGCTAAAATAGAAGTGCTGCAAGAAATAAATTATCAAGTTGGGGTGCCACCGTTAAAAATATATTGAAAACACTGCCTTAAGACTTTACAGAAACTTTAGCTAATATAGATGGAGTTCACCTTTATTTTACTCGTCTTTGAAATTCGCACCAACTGTAATTATGTGTATGCAGTCATTTAACTAACTTTTCATGATAGATTATTGTCTGTTTTTTTGGAATTGATGTACACGAGTTCCTGAAGCAGAAAATGCCACGAACAACGTTGAATTTAGAGATACATGGTCGGATCATCGGCTTTTCCAAAGAAGGATATTCATCCAGAGCCATAGTGAAAACATTGAAAAACCAGAACTATGTGTTTCACAATCCATGGTTTGTAGAGCCCATTAGCCGCCACTTGTCTTGCTAGACCAACAAAGTAGGTCTAGCAAGACAAGTGGCGGCTAATGCAGAAGGGTGCAATGATCAAGAAGCCCCATCCAGTTTGTACCAAGGAGGCCATCAAGAAAGTGTTGCCTGAGTCTTTCCTCTGTCTACAATATTGTACATGATGATATGAAGTTGTAATCTGTAAGTACACAAACTGACTACAAAGCATAAGAAGAACTGCAACACTAGTTCAAGAAAGCTCTAAGAGAACCACCTCTCTGGGTAGAAGCGCGAATATACGGTCACAGTTGATAAGGACTGAATCTATCTGGGTTATACCAATGTGGACAGAAGAATCTGTTATGTTAGGAGTAAATGTGCTGGATGAATGGACTGTCGAGAATAAGGGAAATTTTGAAAAAAGCATCAGAGGTTTCACTGGATGTAGAAATTCCTCTCCCCTGTCCAATGCACAAATTTATTGACAGCATTATGAAATCAATTGTTGAGGTCTATGTTATCAAACTATGTCCTAAAGCCTGGTAAGCAGAACAGAGTGTTTTTCCATCATGACAATACCTCCTCCCATACTACAACATTAAAACTGCGACGGCCGGATGGTCGAGCGGTCAAGGTGGCAAGGAAATCTACAGCTCTGGGGATCCAGGATCAATCCGGATGGTCCGTCTGGATATGTCGGGTCCCATCTCTCACTAGGCCGACCCATTGTGGGCCTGGCCAAACCCATAATGGGCTTATTAAAAAGAGACCTCTTGGTGCCCACAGGACGAAAAGAGTTAAAAAAAAAAAAAAAAAAACATTAATATAGCAATATTTTCAATATGGTCATGAGAAATTCGGAATTACATTTATTACCAACAAAGAAATTTTTAGCATCCATAATTGTTTGATTCATAACTCCTCGCGATAAGTTTTCTAACGAAGTTTCATGTTATTATGAAACTTGGTGAAAAAACAGAACAAAGAAGTGCTATCGGCACCAACTGGAAAAATTATAAATTAATAATAAATTATAAATAAATATTTGATCTCTAGGTCATTTATAACACATGAACAGTTAGACTATTTACAAATATGTAAAGCCTACTATAGATAGTAGGATTGGCGTGTCTGGTAAAAAATTTTTAGGGTCTTCATATTTCAAAAATCAAGTGTGAGAGAAATGAACGTTCTACTTTACATTTAATTATTGATAAATTTGTGATATTTTAAAGAATATGTGTGTATTTTAGATTCAGTGAAAAAGGTATCTAAGATGAAGTGACTTTCATCTTAACTTTCGATATCTGCACTTGCATTGTTAAATATCATCGGTTAATTAACATTCTAACTTCATGTGGCGCTGAGTTCAAAATAACATCACAAAAATTAGATATATCCAACAATTTTACGCTAAAATTTGGATGTCCTGACCCAACCAATCCCCACCAGGCACGCCATCGGTACTAGATAGATCTATATATAGACACGAACAATGTACACATTTATGCACATTACGTCTATTGTCATAATATAAAGTCCTACGCATTATAATTTAGTTTCTTTCTTTTTTTTTATAATTCGGAAAATCAAAATATAAAAATTTACTTTCTTTAACAATAATATTTTTACTATTTCTCTTCCTTATCATTTACTATTCTTAAACATTATATTAACAATAAAACTATAAGGCATAACATGAACAATAACTGGTGNTCACAAAAATTAGATATATCCAACAATTTTACGCTAAAATTTGGGTGTCCTGACCCAACCAATCCCCACCAGGCACGCCATCGGTACTAGATAGACTTATATACATACACGAACAATGTACACATTTATGCACATTACGTCTATTGTCTTAATATAAAGTCCTACGCATTATATTTTAGTTTGTTTCATTTTTTTATAATTTGGAAAATCAAAATATAAAAATTTACTTTCTTTAACAATAATATTTTTACTATTTCTCTTCCTTATCATTTACTATTCTTAAACATTATATTAACAATAAAACTATAAGGCATAACATGAACAATAACTGGTGGATTCATTTCCTTTTGAAGCAAGCAGATGTAATTCCAAATACCGTAACAGAGTGTTTCCCATCACAACTGTTTTACTTGAAGCTAAATGTATATTATTACATGAAAAAAAGATTTTTTAGAAATCAGAATAAAACATTTTCTAAATTTTTTAATAAACAAGAAAAGCTTAAATATTCTATTCGTTTTTACTTTCTAGGAATGTTGGATTTAGAATTTCATAGAAAAGCAATTTTTTCTAAAAGAAATATTTCGCTATTTTCAATAATGTAAAATATCGACGTAAAAGTTTTCCGGGTTTTCTCCACATCTTTAACGCCTTTTTTTTCTCTCTTTCCGCCCTGTGGGCACTAAGAGGGCCTCTTTTTGCAAGCCCATTATGGGTTCGGCCAGGCCCACAATGGGGCTGCCGGGTGGTGAGGAACTGGGTCCGACATATCCGAACGGACCCCCCCGAAAAATTCCTGGGGATTTTTCGACCCGTTCGGATTCGAGCTCGGGTCCCCCAGAGCGGTAGGCTGCCACATTGACCGCTCGGCCATCCCGCCACCATCTCTAACGCCTAAATAGAGGCCATAATGCCTAATGTTACCCTTAAAAAGACCTCCCAGAAGGCATCTCCCTAGGCAGATCACCCAATTGTTGGCGTTGCCGTAACAAACTAACCCGCCACTTGACTTAATGTGGACTGAGAAGGTAACGACGAGTTTTACGGCATAGCTATGATGCTATTCTAAATTGAGAAATTTCCGTAAAGATATTACATATGCAAATTCATATACGTATTACCTATAATGACTATTTCTTAATTTTAATAGTTAATTTTAATTATAAAAATATTGGCTATTCGATAGCTACTTTGGAGTTAGTGATATTCGCGTCGGCATTTTGTTGTGGCAAAAGGAAAAAGGGTCATATTACTTGTTAACATGTGGAATCGACGATACAGTAAAATCCCGGAAACTCGGCATTCTGTAAAACTCGTCCTAACGTCCAAAAACAGAAATACAGTCGACCCTCTATAACACTGTTGATTATTCCGTTTTATATGAATTCCATGTTATACGAGTCACTTAGATTTTGCCAATACGTGTGCCGTGCTGTAAACGGCTCACGTATTTGTAAAATCTGAGTCGTACAACATGGAATTCATATAAAACGGAATAATCAACAGTGTTATAGGGGGTCGACTGTATACGTAATCTAATTTTTACTTCTATAACCTAATATTAGGATCAAATAAGTTATCGTTGTTCACTTGCAACACTCGATAATAGCATCAATTCTTATTTAGGTATCTCAATTTAAAAGACTAAAATTCAGTTTCGTCACAGAATAAGTAATGAAAAATTCCGTGCTCATTTCAATCGGTCCGAATCGTAGGTGCGATAAAAATATGAAATGAAATGGTTCAAATTTTTACAAGATATTATTATTATTTATTGTGAAATTTTGCCGCCCCCTAAAAGTGACGCCTGGGGCGTGACGCCTGGGGCGGGACGCCCCTGCCGCCCCACTACGCTACGCCACTGCTTGTAATTACTGTATAAAGTTAAAAATAGTGCCTCGTATTAATATATTGTGGCAATTGAAAGCCGTGCTTGCTATGTGTGCTGTTTACGCACAATTGCTGTAAAAGTAACTGAAAAAATTAAATGTTTCTGTTTCTGACGTGCAGAACACGCTTATGTTTAGTGTGGCCTCGAAAATCTTAAGTTAATTTAAGGTTAGCTTTTGTTTCTTGTAAACAATACTACAGAAGCTTGAATAATGAGTCTAATCGGTCAAAAATAACAGAGTAGACTCTGATAGAATGCTTATCAATATACAAGTCACCAACTAACACAAACCTTTAAAGGTGAGATGGTAAATTAGCAGAAAATTATATTTCATTTTTTTTTTTAATCTGTCGTTCGGAAAACACTAATATTTTGCTCGTTATTATGTAGTTTTTTGTATAAGAAAACACCGGCTTAGTCAGTTTTTTTACATAGTCTAAAATTTATTTTTACAATCACAGCTTCAAGAACTTTTTTCACCATTTAATCTTCATTTACTCTAACCCTTTTTCCAAGGTGCCACAGCAAGACACCACGACGTGAATGACACTAACTCGAAAGTAGCTACCGAACAGCCAATATTTTTAAAATTAAAATTTAACTATTAAAATTAAGAAATAGTCATTATAGTTAATACGTATATGAATTTGCATATGTAATATCTTTATGGAAATTCCTCAATTTAGACTAGCATTATAGCTAATGTCGTGAAACTCGTCGTTACCTTTCCAGTCCATATTAAGTCGAGTTTCGGGACTCCACTATTATCAAGTGTTACAAGTGAACAAAGATAACTTATTTGATCTTAGTATTAAGTTATAGAAGTAAAAATTAGGTAACGTGAATTTCTTTTTGGGCGATACAACGCGTTTTACGGAATATAGAGTTTCCGTGACTCTGTACCACTAACGTAGTTCTTGTAGATAGTATCTTGACCACCTCCCTCACCATTGAATACTTCAAGAGATTCTTCTCCCTTAAACTCTAAATGTAATTAATGGCCAGATTGCTCCATTAAGGGCAAAATTGTCCATTAGGGATGTAACGCACATACGATGGCTTATGATATATATTATAGATCAGCATTATGAGTTAGTCTAGTTTAAGTCTAATACCTCTAAATATTACGCTTAATATTTATTTCTATTATTTATCTTACTTAAACGCATTAAAAATAAAAAGAAGATAAACACAGACATTCAAAATAAAGATCCGTTATAACTTTATTTCCTTTTTCACAGCATTTTAAGAACGTGCAGCACGTCGAAGTGAGGTTCTCAAAACCATCATTAAACAGGTGTGCAAAAAGTAAGCACGTGATATTTAGCGTCATTGACCCATACCTCCCGGTTCATGGGTCGTCGCCGTCGCACAATAAGTTTACAGACAGTTTCCTGGTAGGAGTTATAGAAACTAACGCAACGTTTCTAAATAAAGAACGACGTTTGCCGGGAAACTAGTTACTTCTCATATTAATAAATTAATCAATATTTAATAATTAGAGAACTTAATATACAATTAATAACAGTTATAAATTACAGATGAAGGTATATTGCTTGATAAGTGACACAATTTGAGAAACTATTTTAGAACGATTGACGAAAATTATTTTAGCATTTATTTTGCTAAGTTTCCATAAAAACTGTAAAAATAACACAAAAACATTTACAATTTACATTTCTAAAAAAATGGGAAAGTGTCGAGTCGATGGCATTATATAAAATAGAATCAGTGTACAGAAACGTGTGCATTCTTTTCACTTCCGCTATATTTACCACCCAATTATAAATGTGAAATTGCAAAATTTTTTAAAATGGAGCAATTATTCCTTACCTTTTACTAAACTTATACAAACTTGCAGTTGAGTTGGGCAGATATTAACATTATTGTTATACAAGTGTTAGTTAAATTGTTCTTTATGAACAATAGAAAATTGGAATTAGCTTACAGAATAAAAACCTTTACCTTTTTTTAAATTTTACTAATTTATATCATTCGTATCTAACGATAGTAAAACGAACTTCCTATCATTAGATACGAATCATCATCATTAGATCATTCCAAATTATTAATTGTAAATTACAGGAAAGTTTACGTGTGATTTGATAATAGAATAGATTTCATTATTTTCAAGTAACACATAAACAATTGTTTAGAATTTTAGTGATAATTAGTAACATTATAAATTTCTAAAAATATCTAAAAGAGAAGATTACACTGTATATACACTGAAGAAATTCTATTACGAGATGAACGTTTCCTGTGTAACTAAAATTGGTTGTCAGGAGGTTGTAAGGGGTTAATTAATTAAAGATAACGAAGATGGCCGAGGTCACCTTTCGGCATAAAACCTTGAAAATGAGAAACAAGCTTGTATAACTAGTCGTATCTAATATATTATCTGCAAATGAACGGAATATTAAAATTATTAGCAACAATAAACGGAAAGAAAAAAATCATACATCCTGTTTGGGATTAATTTTGATAAGGTTAGTGTGTGCTAGATCAAGCGTTATTTCTTCCTAAATTTTTAATTAATGTGTGAAACTTAACTAAATTAAATCAATTCTAAAATAAATGTAATGATCATATCATAGCAAAGAAATATATGTGATAATTATAATTTTTGTTATAGTAACATAAAATTTCTATACTGGAAATTTCTAGTTTGCTTAAGTATATTTTACATAAGTTTTAGGCTATACATTAGAGATGCGGTATGATAATGATAATATTAAAATACGATGTGTTCATTCAGGACGGGTTTAATAGATTAGCTAAACAAGTTATAATTTAGGGCCTCGGGATATAGTTTAAGGCCACAGTATTTTAATATTATATTTTGGTGATGACTTTTTATATTACAGCTGAATAGACAGCTTTTATATTATATTATATTATATCTGGTCTGAGTATATTATAAAGTATGGATTTATTAGAATAAACTTTCCTAAAGGGAAATGCCGGATATTTTACTATTGCAGGCTTAACTGTATACAATTATAGTGTTTAAATAATAAATCATAATTATAAAATTTACAGATTTGCCATTACTAATATGAGCTTCTAACATGACGTCCACAGAAAGATGAAAGCGCGGCACTTTTCCCTCCCTGGGATCAAGTAAAAACGTCCACAAATTATAATCGTAAAAGTGATTGAGATATGTAATCTTACACTCTCAACCACAGAACGCTTTTTCTGTCTTTTTGTATTGAAGCAATATTGTATTCTATAATCTACTTGTAAAAAAACTCTAAAAATTCAAGTAATTACATAAAAATGTATTGATGTAATCATTTGTCTCCGAGCTCTGCTTCCCCTGCAAAAATTTCTGCGACATCCGTGGCTTCTAATATAATTTGTTATAAATATAAAATATATTTTCTTTAAAATTAACAATAATGAACATGCTGTTTAGTGTTCATTACTCCTATATTTCACATAGCGCGGTGCGTTTAGATAAATAATATATTCATAGATATTTTGCAACTAATTCAAATTTATTTTTTAAATATTTATTTAATTCATTGTCATAGGATATACTTTTTTCTATTTACTGATGAATAAATTACTAAACTTAATCAAAGATGAATAAGTTTAATAAGCTATTACTTTTAAATTATCTATTTTTAATTGATCAATTGATTAATTAACACGAGGTACATTGTAAGCTATATGACCCGCCACAATTGAGCCCATTACGTCCCATTGCGAACCTGACCTGAATAGGTATAACTCTCCGATCAGTACTACTCACGAATTATGGGGTTCTGACATCGTTTAATACCGGATTCCATACGGTAGTAAAATAAAATCTTATTGCATGTCATCTAGCCGATATTTCAACTAATTTAACGATAAAAGATTACATTTATAAAGTTTAGAAATATGTTAGTAATTTAAAACCCTTTAGACCGTGTATAATACATATTTAATTAAACGCTGCATTTAAGATTTTAGATTTAAAAAGTCTCTTGTTTTTAACGTAAAGGCTTTAATTTTTTCTTCTTTTTTTTCTCTCGGGCATTAATAGGGTTTTTTTCCTTGTCCATCGTAGATTCGGCCAAGTCTTCACTGTCGGTACAGCCGGGTGGTGAGGGAGGGAACGGACATATCAGGAACACACGCCCATTCAAAACTCCCGGAAACTTGTTCGCCCGAATTCGATTCGGATCCCCAGAGTGGTATGCTGTCATATTAACCGCTTGGCCATCCGGCCGACTTCCAATAATAGTAGTTAGAAAATAAATTTATGCTGAAGCGATTTCAAGGAGAAAATTTGGGTGGATGAAATGTTTATCTTATTTCATAGTTTTTCATTTGTCTGAGTTTATATCTGGAAAGATTTCGAGCCAAATCTGTTTTATAAATGTGTTGACATTCTAACAATCTTTGATTAAAGATAACTTTATCTTAGATCCTTATAAGAATACATTTTGAAAAGAACGCTACGAAATTCTGGGAAATCGCTTCATCTTTATAAAGCAAATAATGAGATTAGAGATTAGATTACATAAGGCCGTTTCAAATCGCCAGTCTTGGCTCTAAAAAAATATTTTCCAGGCGAATGTAAAGAATAGTCAGATAATTTTTGTGCTTACACGGAAACGTGGATTCTAATACTAAATACTGGGTGGAATTTAAAACTTTAAATTGCATGCATCTTCTGTACAAAGCGTGAATTCCGATGACAGTTTTACTTTAAAAAGGCACGAAAAAACTTACTATGCGTTTCAAGAATGTTTTCTATGCAAAGCTACTAATTCAATAGACATTAAAAAATTAATTTCTTCTATTTTATTTTATTATTCTATTATTTTTTTATTTGTTACTCTTTCCGCTTCGTGAGCACTAAAGAGGTTTTTTTTTTTTTTTATCAAGCCCATAGTGAATTTGTCAGGCCCACAATGGGGCGGCCAGATGGTGAGATACAGCCTGAGATAGACCACCCTGAAAAATTCCTGGGGTTTTCCTATCGCCAAATTCATTTCTAGATCATCAAAGCTGATCTGCAAAGTATGTTTTTTAGTTTTTTTTTCATTTTTGGCTTTCTATTTTCTGGGCAATACGAGGGCTTTTTTTCATACCCTTCATGGGTTAGGCAAGACTCACAATGAGAGTGACGGAGCCCAACATACCCAAAACTTACTGATTATCAAAAATTATTAGGATGGACCGTCCGAATTCGATTTCGGGTCTCGAAAGTGGTAGGCTATGCCTTAACGTCTTGGCCATCCGGCAGTCAAATTGTCAAAAAGTAAAACTATTTGCAATTTACTCAATAAATACTCAACTTTCTAGAATGCATATAAAATTAAAATTATATTCAAATTATTAAAAATCGAAAATTTTGATTAATGTAAATATTGAAATGCGACCGCCATTATAAAACCAAAGTAATATAAAGAAACAATATATTAAAAAACAATAAATAAGGTATAGCCATATTAACAATAATTAATATAGGCTACACTGTGAAAATGTCTTTCACTAATACAGTATATTGAATGGTAAGTTCGCTGTAATTCTAAATTTAATCATTCAAATTTTATAAAACCTGACAAAAGATCTATAATAATAAAAAATTACAGCTATAAAAACAATTTTTTTTTATTATATTAAGCAGGATTTTGTAATAAATCATTAAAGATTTTATTCGTTTGTCGAGTTTAAGTTCAATTTCATTGAACCAGAACTTCTTTGAGAAAAATACGACACATAGATTAAAGAAACTGTGTAAGGAGGTCATATCATTGTCCTCTTGGCTTCAAAGCACATTCTCGCTATAGTTTATTAAAACTAATCCATTGTATAGTCTATAAAGTCACGTATAATTCATCAATTATACTATAGAAACGAACTTCTTCTACTGTTTAACATGTAAAACGTTTCTTTACAAAGCTTAATGGGTTCATATATCATTTGAACATGCAGATATTTTAAGATAACAAATCCTATTTTTCTATTTAAATCTTCAAAAATAGACAACAAACTTTTTTGAAATTAAAAACAATAACTGGAGAATCCGAAATCATGTTGTTGGAATACAGATAAAATTTTTTAAGTAGGTCTATCACAACTATTGTGATTAACCTATATTTTATAGAAATTTGGACAATCGTATCTATAATTTTATCGAGTAGATTTCTATATAATTTGTATCACAGTTGTATTCCTAAAGTAGTATTATATATATTTAACCTTAATAGTAAGATGCGTATCGAGGAAACACGTCTTAATAATTTGTATCCCTTAGAACTAAAAGCTTCACAGTTACATTGAACCGACAGAAACCGAAAATGTCTAGATTTTTTTTAGAAAATCGAAATCAGTTAGCCTACAAAACATTGTTTTTGTCTTGAAAACTACTGTTTTTTTTTTTTAGAGACAAAAATACTTTAAGTTTAAATTCTTTCGTCATCTAATTTTAATTTTTGAACATTTTCCTAGGATTCTTCTACCATTTATCACATTAATTAGTTTTTTTAAAAATATTGTGATATAAAAATAGGAGGAGGAACATCTCAATAAACTCTCTCTTCCTCTTTCGGATAGAAGGGATGTCAACTTGGTTTATCGTTATCAAGATAACATCTAGCCCTTGAGTTCAGCATAGTTTATCATTTATCAAGAGAGAGACTTGAAAAATGATGGCCTGTTATTAAATCTAACGCATGAATAATTTGTAATCTTTAAACAGTAATAACATTATTTATTATAATTTACTAAAAATACAATATAATAATTCTTACGTAAGTTTTAATCATTTAAAAATATAGATTTTCACATCAAAGTTTGGATAGTTCATGACGTGCCAAATATCTTATTCTTTAATGTATTAAAGAATAAGATATTTGGATAAAATTATTTTCTTATCTTCTTATTTTTTGTAAAAGTTATAAACTTTACATATTAAACTTTGACTTGTTAATTTAAAAATTCCATATACAGTATACAAATAAATTTATATAATTTTATAATGACTTAATTATAATATTTTATAGCTACTATCTTGCTATATCCCATATCTATAGCTTAACATATCAAGATAAAAGTATTATTTTTAAATTTTAGCATTTAATTATAAGAATAAACTGTATTATTATATATATTAATACACTGAACTCAATTATTTAATTATATATTTTTTATTATTAAATATAAATAGGCTTCGTATTGTTAAATGTACTGTATTTGTAAATGTGATAGAAAACAGCAATGTAAGAAGTTATTATTGCTTTTTATAATTTATATTATAATTTATTTATTTATTATAAATAATGTACATTTTAATATGTTTAAATGGATAATAAATGTTAGAATAAACAATTTACTTGAGAACAGATTAGGAAAAGTGACTCATGTATAGTCTGCAATTTACAAAAATAGAAACAGAGGCCCATCTCCTTTCTCTTTGATAAAGAGTTTAAGATGAAACGACAATAATTATTGGTCAAGTATTGTACAAGTCATCGACCGAATGTCCAATCGATTGTTTCGTTTAATATAAACTAACAAAGAGCGTTTCGCATGGTTTCATTCTAATTACCTCAACTTTATTTTCCAATTATTTTCTTTATTTTTATGAAATTGAATAGCATTTTAGTTTTCTCCGTATTATGAATAATAGCTTATTCTATAATATTGGAGAACTAAAATATTAAAAAAATTGATTTGTATAATCCAAGTTTCTACTTTCAACATGAAAAGTTCATTAATGATTGAATAATTTTCCAATAATGCACAAAGAAAAATTTGCGTGATATTTTACTATAAAGAAATGTCAGACGTCGTTCGTATTGTTTATAGTTTTTATAATGTTCAAAATACAATAATAAATCGTAATATTGGCGTCGTGTAGGCGAATGTGTGTAGACTATCGGCGCCAATTATTTCATAAGAACATTTGCAAACTTTACGTTTCTCGTGAAAAATAATGAAAGCTCTAGAATAATTAATTTGTATCAGTTATCATTTTGTATTTCTTGCTATAAACTTACATCTAAAAAAGTATCAAGCAGAACGTGAGAATATGTTTATGCATATCGGGTCATGTTTGGAATGCAAAACGGATGAGCATCAACATCAAAAGTTAATTCCCATTATGTCAAGGTTTGATTGCTAAAATGACTGTTTCTCTTCCTGTTTCCGGCTAGCATTCTTTGGATAGTTCGATATAATCTTTAATAGTCATGGATGATAATTCTATAGGTCTAATTACCCATTCTTCAACTTTGCGTCTAAAATTAGGATGTTATATAACGATGATTTATACAACGTTTCGCATTGTAATTGTTACAATAATCTTTGCTAATTTCAATTTTTAAGGAAAGTAAATCAATATTTTTCGTTTCTCCCTTAATTTCTTAACCATTTAAATAATTTATTTATAGTTTAATTCATCCCCACTTTGAATCATATATAGATTTTAAAGATAAGATGATGAAGTAAAAATTAATACAACACATTTTCAGGGATATTTTTATTAGTAATTTCTTGTTTATCAATATTACTAATCTAGGACTGCCGTTACGTTGGGGTAATTAAACTTTTTTAACCTATTTTGAGATTTGTTAAACTATGAGTCCCCAAGGAAAATAATGAAAAATTTTGAAGTTATTAAAATATTAATGAAATCATAATTTTGGGTGATTATTACTTACTTTTATTAAAATATAGCATAAATGAATATGATTATAATTTATATTGCGATTATTTTAACTTAATAGTGTTATTTTTAGCTGTAAAAAGTTATTTTAGTATCTCGAAGTTTCAGTAGCTTGAGTTATTGTTCATAAAAACTGAATGACTGGCATGAAAAAAATCTTGTTAACATCGTGTTATTCTTAGTTTTCAACTCAGCTATTCTTACCATCAACACTTTGATTTTATCAAAGCATCATCTATCTATGCCTTGATGATAATCAGTTCGATAAGCACTATTAGCATTACTTTCTATAATGAGAGGCTCATATAAAAATTTTCAAGAATGCTTTATATATAATATAAAGCATTCTTGCCTGTAGTAAAGTTGATTAAAATTTTATTTTTGAGGAAAATTTTTAAAAGACTACAAAATAGATAAACTTATTAAAGCTTCACACTAATTTATTCTCGTAATTTCATTTATTTACTTATGCTGAACTCGAATAAGCGTAAATAATATTTTTTTTAATGCGAAACTAATTGTTTATATCACAAAAAAATACGTTTATTTTTTATATAAACTATTCTAATCAAAAATTGAAGTTTCACATTTTTTATAGATGCTAGAACCGGACTAAAAAAAGGAATGTGGTTGAAATGACAAAAGAGCATCAACAGGAGGAGATCTTTTTAGAGGTGTTCTTAAGCAGCTAAAAGGAATCTGATAAGAGTCTCCCAACACGAGTCTTTTTGTGTCCATCACAGGCAAAGACCGGTTCTCGGTAAGAGGGAACTACTACGGAAATTGTTAATACAGAGGTTAAGGATCAGCAGGTGTGGCAAGTGAATGTGGGAGATACTTAAAAAAAAATTAAAATATATAACGAAGTTCAAGGTAAGCGCTTGTCTCAAAAATACTTATATTTATTTACACTACCTAAAAACTGCCAAGTAGCGTTAGTTATAGTTTACAGTAAATCGTACTCACCCATGTGACAAATGACAAGAAGCATACACTGTGTCGAGCGCATCCTTTCATCTTTTCTTAATTTCGCTAAATAATTGACAAGTTTTAGAACCAATTAAATTACAAAATTCCAGGACTTAATCTCCATATTCCTTTTTTTTTTCTTTTGAATTTATCAATCTAACTGTCGAAAGTTTTGACTGCGAACAGAACCGTTCTTTACCGTTCCATTGGATGGCACGCGGGACAATACCACAGGTAGGGAAGTTTGACGTCCAGGAGTGTGTAACCGAAATTAGAGCAACCGTAAAGATTGATCGTATTCGCCTGGAGGGTGATAGTCTGCTCTTTAGCAGGATGAAGTTTCGTGACAGTTTCCTTCGTACTGGTTTTTTACTTGTATAAAAAATATTCTGAATTTTTCAATGAGTAAATAAAATATTTTTTTAACAATTCATACAAATAATACAAACGATATGAATATTTACTCATAAAAACGTCAGGGTGTTTTGCTGTACAAAAATAAAAATAATTTTGTTAGTGAGAAAATATTAAAAAAAGTGACTTAAAAATTCCACTGATTTGCACATAATAACCAAAAATAAATTCACACACAAAATATGGTATAAAAAACTTTTTTTTTTATTTACATTTTATCCAAAAAAATTTTATCTTAAATTTTTTTAAAACATCATTTTGATTTAAATTATCTAAATGAATTAAATATTTTCTTATAACAACAGTTAATAGAATTTGGAAACATTCCTTGAAATTACAAGTTATTAAATCAAAGTGAAGAAAATTTTTATAAAGAATTAAATTTATTCCAATAGATTTATCTTCAATAGAATATTTTATCTTGATAAATCTTAAATACATAAATATGAATAAAAATATATATATATATATATGTACTATATATTTTTATTTATCACATTATAAACATGAAATATAACTAGTACTGTTTATGTATTATATACTTTTCTGTTTATTTATAAATAAGTTGTTATTTATGATTAATATGGAAAGAAAAAAAAATATATATATAAGTAATATTTCTACAATAACACTGCTATATTTTTACAGATAAAGAAGTATTTACCATATACTGCATATATAATTGCCATGCACATAAATATAAATTTCATAAATTATTTCTTAGAAAATATTTTTTTTTAATTTATTAGCAAATAAATATATCATTTATTATATGAATGTTTTCTTTTTATCATCAATGAAATCAATCCAAAATTCAAATAATTATGGAAATTTTTATGTACAATATCTTGTCTTATTCACAAATCTTGATACCAAGAGACCGACAGATCCGAGATAAAGTTTTCACCAGATGAGGCAAGAAATAATATTTTCTGTTAAAGCAAATTGTAAAATCTTTGGTATATGCACATTATTCCCAATTTTCCCAGTCTTCTTCAATCTAAATATAATAAATGTAAGTATATAATCAATGCATAACAATTTTCTCAGTTCTTATATATTTAAACTGAAAATTAATCATCAGAGATATAACTTCAATTTTGTGGCTCTAAAGTTACAAGTCCCATAAAAAATATATATATTTATTATATATTTATTTAATTTAAATTTTATTTCAATCAATAATTATTATGAAAAATTATAGTTATTACTCTCTAAATACAAAGCAATTATGCTGAGCCTTGCTTGTCTTATTATAGTTCCACATTTTTCTTATAAAATATTTATGACAGTAATTAGAGAAGAAATTATAACATCTGGGCTCTTCAAAAGTGATAAAACATATCTTCAAATATTGCATATTTTAACCTATTTAATTACTTATACCATATTTCCTTGATTAAACTGGGGGATTTATGTTTAAAATGCATGTATCATCTAGGGTTTATTCAAAGTCCTAAGATTTTCCAAGGCTAGGATTTATTACCTTGCTACAAGAAATGAATGGGTGAAAATCAAGAGAAATACTTTAATTACTTATACATTTTCAGAACTATAGAACAGTTTATTGACTGTATTTATGAGTTATATCTACAAAATTTGAAATAATTAGTTTTTATAGCTAATTTGATTCAGCATCTTCTGATTCAGTTGTTACATTGTCTTTTGTGTCTGTTTTGATGTCATTGCCAATTCTGCTGAATCTTGCATACCATATTTAGCATCTTCTGGTTTGAACTTACCATCTCTTTATTTCTGTAGGAATTGCACTTGTAATACCACTAACACTAAAACCATCAAAATGCAATAAAATTTCTCTATCCTCTAATGTTTTCAGTTGTCTTTATCAACCTTCTTTAGGAAATTACATTCTAAAAGAATGAATGTCTTAACTTCTCCAATTATCTTTTGGCTGATAAGCTCTCAACTTATGAACTCAATCACAACTTTCCCACACTCAATATTCATAAATATGTATAATTTTATTTTCAAAAAGGTTCCAATGAACCTTGGAATAGAAAGTGATAATTGACTCTAGACAATTTAAAGAGGTTATTTTAGTTAAATTTCTTACCCATCTCCAAACTACATATTCTACATAGTGCAATACTTCAGCTTGTTTCTCATACTTTTCAACCTGGGGTTTGTATTTAATAACTCCTTTATTTTGCAGGGACTATTACTGAATCCCAGGGTTCAATTGAGGAAGCATGGTATTTTTTTAATATAACAAATACATAATTAATTGATTTATAACAGACAATTGAATAAATAAATTTAAAAATAAATAAAATAAAATAAAATAATAAAAATAATTTTAAATAAATAAATTTGAAAATAAAAAAGTTATTTTAGAAAAAAAAAGGAAAAATTGTTACTTGTATATGTAACAATTTTTTCCTTTTTTTCTAAAACTTGCCCACTTGCAGCCAAGTGGAAAAACCACTGAACACTGGGAGTTAGTCCTGGATTTACAATTGATCAATAGACTGGTCATGTGACATTTTCTTCATCTGTTTAACACCTAAAAATGGTTAGTTTTCCACAGAAAGTCCTTCTGGGAGACACTACTTTTTAGAAAATTGCTCTTATATTACATTATTCTATCCCATCACGCCAAACAAGTAACAAGGATGAAATATCTTAATACTAATTAATTTTGATTTTTCTGAATATATTTTTAACTTTAACTAAAATGAATGTTATTAATACTCTTATTGATTAATTTAGTCCTAAATAAATCTTTCACCTCTTTTGGCCTTGTATTTTTATTGTTATTTTCCAATTTTTTTAAATCTTCATCTGTTATATCTAAATCAAAATCTTTCTCCCAATCACAATCCTTATCCAAATCTGAATCTTCAGCACTTCCTTTCATGGTAAAAGAAAAAATAAAATTATAATAATCTAACTTTACAAATATTTCCTATTAATAATTTAATTCAAAACAGCTTGAACTTCATGCCAAATAACATGTAAAAGATAGTAAAAACACACTGAGTGTAGTGTTAACAGTTTTTTTTTGCTAGCACTTTCAACAAACTGATGATCATCATCATCTGGCAAATGAAAATTTAAAAATAGAATACAATGTTCTAATGTAAATGGAACACATATTAGTTAAGTTAAAATTAAAATCTATCATGGACCCACAAGTGGTCAAGCAGTTCCGTTCCCTGAAAACTGGGAGTTCAGTCGTGGATTCATGCCTTGCCAGGACAGGTTGGCCACATGGAGTTTTCAGAGTTTTTTCCACATCTGTAATACCTGAATAGGGGCTAGTTACCCTTAAAAAGATCTGGAAGGCATCCCCACAGCAGATTGCCCAAGTGTTGTGTTGCCATAACATAATAAACAAACAAACAAAAACCATTATGAGTGTGCTACAAAATTCAATTATGCTAGATGTTGTAACATCATGCAACACATGTGTGGATATAGACCCACATTAAAGATGTGATAGCAGACATATATCACTATTTAACAATTTATATAGGACAACCCACACACTGGGCACATCAAGCATGGGAGTGTTGCATGGCTCCAAGATTGTTGTAAGGAGAGATTCTCATATAAACACGAGTTTCCAGTTGCTGCAGCATCTGAGCAGTGGTGTTTGAGCCATAACAGGTTGTAGTTCTGTTAGAGTACCTTTCTTGCAAGCTGTGGTCTGCTTTCCTTTCACCATGTCATCCTGGTGTTCAGCTATGCAACTAGCAAGCATTTGTACCTTGTGTTCATTCCCATTACAGGATTCTCCAACAATACAGCATAGATTTCTGACTTTTCAAAGATGAAAAATTTATTCCCATTGTTGCAGATGAGTGTGCAAATTCAGTAGCAGAGAAAGTTATGTTGCTTGAATATATGGCAAATGTGTATGGAAAGGGGTCCAAGGTATGGTAATGGCGGTTCCACTACCATCACTTCCCTTTTGCTATGCAGCATTGTGCTTAGAAACAGAGATCCCTGACCATATTACTCACATGTGTGAACTTAGCATGTGAAAAACCAGCTCTGCATACTGCCAAATTGATGGTGTTTAACTCAATGTTTAAGTGCTTGCATTGATGGTAATAAGGATGTTCTTCTAGTGACAGCTGCAATAGCAGCATCAACATATTGCAAAGGTTGGAAAGCATCTGCCTGGATGATACGTGGCACCTTGTTAAATTTATGGAAAACCAAAAATATTAGCCCTCCAGGAGATCTATATATGCACAAATCTAAGAATGTTATTGCCGCTTCAACTTCTTTCTCCTGAGTAAAGTTAATAGAGGGGTATACACTGGACATCTCGTTTTAACGTAAGAAATGTCTCGTCTGTATCCTTCCACACTATGAGAATATCATCAACATAATGCAAGTACAACGGTGGGTAGTAGACAGCAAGTAGTGAATTGAATATTCTGTGTTCAATTTCTCTCACGATCAGTTCCACTAAACAGCAGATAAAGGGGAACCCACGGGGACTCCCTGTTTCTGTAAATAAATTTTCCTGTTGAAACAAAAGTAGTTGTGCTCTGTGATAAAGATCAGTGCATCATGTATATCCAGTATCTGTTGAGCACTAAAGTCCTTCTTAAGGAGTAGAGAATTGACAAGCATTCGGTGCCTACATCTTCAAAGTAGACACCAAAGGGTACAAGGATACTATGTCCAGTTTGTAGAACTGTATGCACTGGTTTGTACCATGCCACTGCCTGAAGTGATGGTAGATTTAGCAACCAAAACCAAGAACAAGGGAATAACATAGGGTGAGCCTGGGATGAGTGTATGGAGAAATTTAGCTAGTGCCTTTTCTAAAAAATAGGTAGGATAGAACTTCTTGTTTACAAGCAGTTGCATTACGGCCAACCTGCCTTATGTGTTTTTGGCTCAAAGAACAACCTGGGGCATGCAACACTGGAAGGGAAATCAAGACACCCAGTTATGACCAATATCACACCTGGTAGGGTTATGATTAAAATAAAAAAACTGTTAATGCTGCACTCAGTGTGCTTTTACTTCCTTTTAATAGTTTAATTACTAAAAAAATCACACATTCCTGATAAACGATATAGCTACAAGTTCTCATATTGCTAGGAGAGTTCAAATCTGGCCAAAACTAAGATTTTTCATGATAATTTGAATTGAAGATCACTTTTACTAAATACAAAAAATACAATTAAGTCTAAATCATATATTTTAAAATTTATTCTTTGTCATTCAATAAATTTGTGATGGCCGACCTATTATGAAGATCAGATTTTCAAACAAATGTTTTTAACATTAGTCTTAGATAATTAATTGAAATTATCATTTTGATCATAAATAATAATAATGGCAATTTCTATTTAAAAAATAAAGAATATTCTACATGAGAACTGATTAAAGAAATTTTAAAGAATACATAACTGTACAGCACACCAGGATGAATATAAAATAAGACTCACATCAACATAATTCACACTGGTTAATGATTGATGTGAGTCTTATGTTATTTTACAGAATATTTTTTTTTTTCAAATCAAAGTTTATTTAGCGTATAAGGCTTTCGCCTGTTACAAGAGCGTGATTTCTATATACATCATATTCATCCGCCGGCCTTAGAACTTTAATTAATCATACAGATAATTAACATTGTTTATCTAATATATAGTACATACATTTGCTAATTTACGTTTTTAATCACAAGTTGCTTAGACCAGTTGTATAACTTAAAGATAGTATTGATGTTTGCTTTGTCAATGAACTTGTACATATCCGTTTCATTAGAGCAGTTCACTAATCAACCAATATCAGCATTTTGCATGTTCTCATTTTCGTTGCAATTTTCACAAAGAATATGAAATTTTGATAATGTGTTACTGCAATTTGGGCATTTGGTCTGAGAGTATTCTAGGAATTTATCATTTATAATTATCCAGTTTTTGTTTAGTCTTAACTGAATAAAAAATATTTTAACATTAAATGCAAGATTTGTAAGCATATAACTATTATTTGATGGGTAATTTAAAATTATTTTATTTTACAGAATATTGAAATTATAATATAGTAAATTTGTATGATATAAATTATTGTTGATGCTATTATTAAAACTTGATTTAGACTTGATTGTATTGCCTATACTTAGTATAATGGTATTTCATGAAAACAGATTCAATAAAATATCAGTTTAACTATATTCTTGGAAAAAATAATACAGAAGAACAATTTTTATGTGCACATTTTTGATTAAAAAACTGAAGCATATTTGTTTAAAGATATTTTAATTAGATTTTTTTCTTGTATAAAGAATTAATATTTATAATTTTACCCTTTAAAGCAGTATCACTGGAAGCTGGAGAGATAGTATTCTTGTCTCCAATTACTACCATATCTCCTTTTTCTCTACTTATTATCTCTCTTAAAGACAATTCTGTTTTATCTGATTCAGTAGCTACTGTTGATGAAGTAGAAACATTTTGTAATTCACCCAAAGACTGTACCAAACAAATACTGTCTGATAATATTTTTTGTGAATTATCTTCTCCCTGAGATTGAAACAATTCCTTTGATAAAGCAGATTTTTCACTAATTTTCAAATCATGTTCCGTTTCAATTTTTAAAGACTCTCTATCCTGAACAGAAGAAGTTTCATTATATAGTTCACTTGGTGAATTATTTGATTTTTTAATTGCTGTTTCACTGTCAATAATAAATGATGAATTATCAAGTAGTTTGGAACTTTCACCTTTATTTGGATGTTTGAACTTTTCACTGTTTACATGAATCATACTGGAAGAATTTGTAGCAATTTCTGAAAATTCATCATCTAAAAAACAAAAGAGATGTTAATATTGATAAAGTGGCTTTCAATTAAATTTCATATTTATTTAATACTGATAAAAATGTTTAAAAAATTGTTTACAATTTCATCTATTCTAAGTTTTAATATGTTAAAGTAAGAAAATAAAATAAAAAATGAAACAGTCAAATGACGACAGATGTAAATTATGCATACATTATTATTATATAACTTCTGAAAAAACTATACTGTATAAAGTTTAATATTAAAAAACAGTATCACAGTAAATACATATAATATCCATAACATACTAGGACATTGCTTGACTTTGTCATATCACAATAGAATTGAAGCAGAGCTGGAAAGAAAGAAGTGTTCCCTGCACCTGTTAGACACAGAAGAGATTCTTGTACAGTACCCAATAGACACGGATAGGTAAACTTTGCATTTGCTGCCACAAAAGTGGCTATCCTTGTACCTGCAGGCCATGGGGGAGACAATCCTTGCACTGGCCAGGCATGGAAAGATGATTCAAGAACAAAGCAATTTCCATCAATTGCTTTGTTTATTTTTTGAATCTATTTTCCATTAGGTACAGTACTGTTTTTATTTTTGATCCCTAGGCCTAAATTCCATTAGATGTGCTCGTCACATCAGAGAGCATGGACATTGTCACTATAATACCTATGTATATAGAAAATGAAGTCATGGACTCCTATTTTTACTTTCCTGGCTCTATTATATATTACAGAGGAAAAGTATGACAATTGGTCAAAAATGAACCCCCAAGATTTTCACATTTTTGGACTTAGGGAACCTTGAAACATTGAGAAATGCAAAAATATTTGATGTTTTTTCTCAATATATGGATGTTAATGTGTGTCTGTGTGTAGCATGATTTTGTTTACCTTGTTTGTTACCTTGTTAATAACTCCTGTGCTTTTGAAAATTTCTGAAATTTTGCTGGAAGGTTTGTGTAGGAAAGATTCATGCTATTAAATTTTGCTGGTTTAAGCTTGACAGGGTGAGGAGATAAAGGATGGTTGTGTGTCATATTTCGAGTAGGGTTGGACTTATGATGATTTTACTCATTATTAGCATTTACAATTGTTCATAAAACCCATCCCTACCCTCAAAATTAAGCTTTTTGTCATTTTATAATAATTAAAAATGTAAACAGTTTTTTAATGAAATATTATAACAGATAGTGCTACCAGAATTTTAAATGTTGCAGGAAAAGTTAAGCAATTTGTTGCTGGTTTTTTTACATTTAAATGGACCCGCGTTACATTTTTGGATTCCTCGTCTCAATTAACGGAAAATGGAAAAGCTTTATCAACCTGAATCCATTAAATTTTGAGAATGATTGTATAAGCCCATACAAGATGTGCTAGCAATCGTGAAACTTTGCATGACAAAAGTCACATGATTTGTGTGATATTGCTTTGTTACATACACTCATTAAATAACCTTATGTCTTGAAAACAAAGTCATGGACTCCCATTTTTAACTGCAGTTTTGGATTCCACATCACAATTAGTGGATAATGGAAAAGTTTAATCAAAATCTATCAAACAGATTTTGAGAATGAACAAAATTCTGTAAGCCTCAGAAGAAGCTTCGCTAATGCTCCACTTCAAATGTGTTTTATACATTTTAAATTTAATTTGTTTTAATATGACAATAAAAATTTAGAAATATAACAAACTACCAAAACATGTTGTTGCTAGTGGTAAAACATATTAAAATTATTAGATTTTTAAAATTTGTGCTGAAAAAAATAATATTTTGTATTTGTTTGTGTTATACAAACAAGTAAACATTCTGCAAAAGCAGATAAAAATGTTTTGTTTTTCTCCACAATGTTGAGAATGCAGGTTGTTTGTATTCATATAGTTTTGCCATTCCAGAGCTATTACTTTCTGAATTAGATAGAAAGAAACATTTTAAGCTGGGCAAATTGAGAATGTGTTTGAAAGATAAAATATTACAGATTTTAATTGAAATTGATTTTCATTGGCAAACCAGTTATTAAAGTTGTATTGTTCTTAATAACACAATTTTAACAATTATTCTGAAGTCTTCTTCACAGTAATAATTCGTTTCTGATACTTCATGCAACAAATCATCACAAAGTTATTCATTATACTCAATATCTAAACTCTGGTAGGTGATAGGTTTTTGCAGTTTCTTATACATAAATTTTCAGAATCTCAATCAATTTTTACTATTTAAATTTTTTTTTGTGTAACAATAAAAACTTTATAGTCCTTTTCAAATTTGGCTAATATTTGTGCAAAGTTTAATAAATTTATCTTTATCCCACATACTCTGATAAAGAATACACCAGCAGTAGTGAAATTGTAGTTTCTTTCTGTTCAGTGCCACATATTCAGGGTGTAATTTATCATGTGGTCATGCTTCTGAACATGTGTTTGCAACTGACATCTAGCATTACACTTTCCACATCAGGTTGGTTTTCTTGTGATATAATTCTGCTTGAGTTGTATGAATTTCCATATTGGAATATTTCATCCTGCTAAATGTGACAGTAATATACACATTACCATTTCTATCTGTCCCATCAATATGTTTGCTTGTAACATACTTTAAATAGCAGTAAACTCAAAATATTATTATATATTATTGCTTTTTTGTTATGTTATAGCCATTTAGATTAAATTACAGTTAGTATCATCCTCCATATTAAATTGTTATTATTTTGTATATTTAGTCCTACCAAATCATTATCGAAGACTATGAGTTTAATGAAAAAACAAATCTTTAGGATGATATAAACAACAGAATCAATAAAATACAAGCAATAAGATATCAAATAGCAAAAAATGATATTTTAAATTTTGTCTGTTTTAAACTATTTTTATCTTGTTCTGAAATTTATTATCAAAAGCTTAAGTAAAAGTGATAAAAGTCTAAAAATAACAAGCATAGCAGTTGTAAGAAGAAACTGAAAACAATGAAATGAAGGAATATCCAATAATGCTATTATAAAAGAATTTGAAAAAACAAAAAATGAGTTCAACATATACTGTGTTTACTCAATCTTAATGCACATCATTTTTAGACTATTCTGATCTTTGGAGATCAGAAAAGTCTAACTGGAATGTGCATTAGAATTGGGCATAAAGTTAATTTAATAAAGCCTCATTTGCATTGTTTACTCCTCATTCCTCTTGACAATTCACATTCTTGGTACACATCCCACCCATTTTACTGTTTTAATTTTGGTTTTGATTTTGAATGATTTGGAGGTCCTTTGAACTACAGCAAGCCAAGAGAACTATGTCCAATGGATGGAACTCTATGAAGCTAAGTTTAAGCAGAGATCTAAGAAGCTAACTTTAATCTTCTGTGCATAACTTATACACTGATGTTTCAGTGTGTTACTACATCTGGAAAATTTCATGCTTGTATATACTTACTTAAAATCTCATCATTAAAATGTAGATTGTATAGTAATTTTCACTGTGATTTTCAATAACAAAACCTGTTCTTGATAATGAACAGACGTTTTGTTACAGAGGTTCATAAACAGCGACATAACCACCAGAAACTAGAAATGGAAACAAAAAAATTTTCCAGTTTCTTATTATAAAATTCATAATAAAATCAATTACTTTTTATAATGCTATTTACAATTTTCTTTTATTTATGCCTATTATGTTGATAAGTTCAATATTTCTTTTTGAAATTTTGACAAGTTTTTCTTTTTCTTTTTTTAATTTTATTTAGGGAGAGCACTCATTTTCTTGTCCTTCATTTAATTGCATCATTGATCATAAATATCTGGAAATGTGAACATTATGAAGCACATGACAATAAAATATAAATATCTGGAAATGTGAACATTATGAAGCACATGACAATAAAATATTTTTCAAAAATGCATTAATTGCTGTTTTAATACATTAGTAGCCCATGACTGCATGTCTGGTGATATACAGTGAACACTAAATTTTCAAGCTAACTTTTTGAAGGTTTGATGTCTTCAAAATCAAGTATGCACTAGATTTGATGGCACATTAAAATTGAAAAATGCAGTATTTTAAAAAAATGATGTTTTGAAATACATATCAAAATACATATTTTGATTTGTAAGATGATTCATTGATTGATTGGTGCTGATTAAAAGTTTTTCTTCTGAATAATTGTAATTTTATAAATTGTACTAATAATCAAGTGTATTGTTGTAAATACGGAAGTTTAAATTTATAATATTTATGTTTTAAACTAATTATTGTTTTTGAAATTATAATTTTTGCTTTGTAAAAATTTGTAGTTTAATAAAATTTTTCATATTTTACAAACACTGGAGCAACAGTTGCTTCTTTGACATTTTAAACCTTGCAAGTTGAATGATTATGATGTCCTGTGACAAATCAATAATATGTGATTTGAACTTTCCTGCATCTGAGATTTTTTAAATTTTACATTAGTTTTGAATTTTCAATAAAATTATAAAAAGCATTAACTGGAATCTTTAATAAATTAGGTTATAATTTATATAATATTCATGTTTATTTTACTTGTGTAAATCAAATGTCATGAATTACATTTACTATTATTATTATTATACACATATTGGAAATTACTACTACTAAAATGGAATAATCAATGTCTTTATACATTAATTTCTTTGATTGCTTTAAATTTTTACTTTTTTACAATAACCTATTTTATTTGGAACATTAACAAAGTTAGCAATTTGTCAGTCATATCTGATTAAAAATGATGATGTACTGTACTTGCATTATAAAAATTGTAAAAATAGGATCATTCTTTCTGAAAGATAAGATATGCATTTTGAATCATATGGATATTAACAGCATCAATTACATAATCAAACTGTGACAAATTTTAAGAAAAATACTTTATACTTAATAAAATGTATACATATACTACATATTTATATAAACTTTCACTACAAACCATCATCCCAAATAGTTTCTTCTTTAGGAATTTCAATTTCAGCTCTTTTCATTAGTTCAGCTCTTTTAGCTTCTGTTTGCTTTAAAAGATGTACTCTATAATAGTATCGTTGCCAAAACTCTACATGAGAAACTGCTGCAGGAACCTTTAAATAAAGAATTTAAACAGAATTCTAAATAATTCCATCAAATTTTTCTATTAATAATTCAATGCTCTACATATTAGTATATAATTAATTATTATTTATTCAATGTATACAATATGGATTGTACAAAATTTGGATTATATGTCTGAGTATTGTAAAATCATCATTACAATTGCAGGTAGTACTCTTTTTGTTTAATAATAATACTTTTTCCAAATTTAAAACTTTTTCTTCAACAATGTAAATTATACTTAATTTTTTCAAATTGCAGCCCAATAATAGTTTTGTTTATTTGAAACTGTTTTAGCTGCAATGTGGAAGTGCTAAAATTTAATATAATCCTATGAAAAATGAAAACTGACAGTTTAAATGTGAGATTAGAGAAAATATCAAAAGTTAAGGAAAGAATTGTTATAAAGAAATATTCCTGATTTCATTTTAAATATTTTTAATGCCTTAAAACTTCATTTTAATTTTATTTATTTTTATTCTACTCTAATAAAATGTCTACTTTACAATCCTTTAAATGTTAACATATATTAAATTTTGCACAAAGCTGTTTGGTACTGCAGAATTTGTACAGAACAATACAAAAATCAGAATTCTAGTTCCTAATTCACCAATTCAGGAATTTCTTATTCCAAGTAGTCTAAATTAATGATGTTTAACTATATTCAGTCTTCCTACTTAACTTTTTGTTTTAAAGTCTATAACTTTCCCTGACCCTCACATCTCTTACAGTATGGCACATTGACAAAGTAAAACAGCATTTGACTTACTATGCATATTCTATTGTTTCTTAAACTTTTTAATTAGTTATTTTTTCTAATTAAAAGTTACAAATTTTTTTATAATTGCTGAATTATTAAAATTAAAAATAAAATTTTAATTAAAATTAAAATAATTTATCCTGTTATTAATCCACAAGCATATTTCTATATGTCTGAAAAAGCCATTACAGTATTTATTATTCATTAACAAATCCTGTAGAATACATATAAATATGTACAAAAGTATATACTGTATTTGTTAAATTTATCCTTTAATAAATTTCCTAAACNAATAATAATAAAGACCAAATAATAATCAAATAGTAAGGATCATGAATCTTTTAAAAAAATTCAGAGGAAATAATGAAAAATTATTGAAAGTTAACTGCTTTAGACAGGATTTAAATTATAAAATTACTTTCTTATTATTGTTGTAACTACAGATTTTATTCTCACATTTCAAACTTCATTTAATTAACAGAATACAGTAAGACCTCGCTTAACGCTGATTCAATATAACGACATCTGCTCAAAGCCTAAAAAAAAGCTCAAAATTTATGCTGATTTAAATTATCGTAGCATTTTATTGATTCGTACATAATATGATTATTTATGAACATGAAGCAATCAGAAAAAGGTGGCAAAAATATGTGCTTTCTTTAAATCTATGTTTGTTTGATGCAATTTTGGAAAAAAATATAACATCATGGATGCCATAGACAATATTGGCTTCACTTGGCAAGAATTAACTGATAAATGCATGAACGAAGTGTTTGAAGTTATGGCTGAAGATATCCAAGAATTCTCAATGAGAAGAGCCTATCACTGTATCATTAGGTTTACCAAACTCAACCTAATCGATACAGAAAGACTAGGAGATATAGGCAAACAGGATATTGAGGAGTTACCGCAGGTTTCTGATAAGAGTCTTATCAATGACGACCTTCAAGAACAAAGAATCCATGTAGAACCTTATCAATGACATGTAGAGTCTTATCAATGATGACCTGGCAGAACAAAGAATCCATGTAGAAATGGAAAATAGTGATTCTGAAAATGAAGAACCCAAAAAATTTCTCTACAGATTTCCTTAGTAAAGTTTGATAAGGATAACCAAAATCGTTGATAAAATTGTAGCGAATGATCCAGATTTTGAAAGGAGTGCAAAATCAAAACGAGGCATTTTGGATGCAATCTTCTGCTACTGACATTTGTGTAAGGAAAGAAAAAAGTGACAAATGAAACTTCACAACCTTATTGCAAAAAACAAGAATTTCAGAAAAGTCAGGACCTTTGTCACAAAAAATGAACTATTAATACTGTATAGAAAAAATGAACTAATTAATATATTATTATACATTTCTGTGTGCATATGTTTATGTGTTATTTAACATATTATTATACAAATTAATATAAAAATAACTTAAAATTAAAGTAAAATTTGTTTATTTTTGGTCGTGTGTTCCCTTTTCCCTATTTACTCTATATTAAAATGACCTCGTTTAATGCTGTTTCATTTAACATTTTGTCATCTAGGAATGCATCCCCCGCATTAAGCAGGGTCTTACTGTATATTTCCAAATTATACATATAACTTAATAGTTGATAATATACATATAAGTTTATATTATTTGATATTTTCTTAAATATATATATACATCAAAATTAATGAAAATAAATAAAAATAATATAATTATTTAAAACTATCTTTTATATAAATTTTATAAGCTAAATACAAAATTTTTAACAAAATTTCTTACTATTCTATTTTTCTTATCATTATTTATACATATAAAAAACAAAAATACAAATAATAAATGTAAATAAAGCAAATGAAAGTTGCATAAATAACCTTTATTGCTAATATCATTTCTGAAATTCATTTTTCTTCTTATGCTTTACAAATGCACTTTATACAGAATTATATGATAATAATTTGTATATATTTTTTCATTAGTAATGAAAAATCATGTTTTATTTGTAATATTGAAATATGTTGAAAATGAAACTGTTCAGAGATTAATTTATTTGAATATAAAAAATTATAACTTCCTTAAAAATCTAGAGTAACAAAATTTCTTTCAATGTAAAATAGTAAAGATTAATTTCAAATGACAACTGCTCAAGAGAGTTCAGCTAAAAAGTGAAAATTAAAGAAGATGGATAGCAGAATAACTATAGAGGAAAGCAAAAATAAAAAATCAGAAATTGTGAAATAATTTAACATTCTGTTAAGTACTTTCTCTAATTATCTGAAAATGAAAAACAAAAAAAATTTTGGAACTCTTCAATAAATAACAGAATCAGACAGAACAGATAATAAAATGTAAAATATGAGCATCTAGATGCTGAAAAGTGTATGTTGAAGTGGTTTGTATGGTGTAGAGACAAGAATATTGCTATTGACAAAAAACTTTTTAAAGAAAAGCTTACCAGTTGGGACATATTGTATTTAAAACAATCATGATATTGTGATTGCTATTCAAGTAGCTAATCAAGTAGCTATTATGATATATGTTTCCAAATAGGTTATTTAACTTGAGGTTGATTGCTAAAAACAATTGAAAATGTTAATTTTTCTCCATTGTTGTGTTTCATTAGCTGAATTTTTAATTGTGTAAGTGTTTTGAATATTATTCAGTATTTAGTGCATTTATTATTTGGTTGAAAAGTTTAATGGTAATTGCACAGAACTATAACTCAGATGACATTTTTGATGCAAATGAAACATACTTATTTTTAAATATCTGCCAGACAAAAACAATGGTGTTCAAAGTGATTCAGACCATGGAGATACAAAAACAGTAGAGAATGTATAAGTCTTCTTTTAGGAGCAAACATGATAAGTATTGAAAAGCTACAATTATTAATTAGAAAATCTTTAAAGGCCTCAATACTTCCATAATACCAAGAAGATACTTATATAATAGACAGAAAATCAGAAAGCATAGATGTTATCAGCACTTTTTTCTGACCGACTAAAAAAGTTAGTCACCCATACAATTACTGAAATCAAAAAATTATTATTTTTATCAACAATTACATTGCATGATTCTGAAAGCAATAACAGTTCATTTTTACCACCAAATACAACTAGATTGCACCCTTTTGATCCAGAAATTTTTAAATTACAATACAGAAAGTTTATTGTACAAAAATGCTGAATATTATTGAAGATGGATCATATGCGTTTAGAATGAACTTGCTAGATACAATGCCAACAATTGGCAAAATTTGAAATTAAGTTGCATAAAGCATCATTGAAAGCTGTTTTATAGAAACAGGTTTCAATAAAAAATTTGATACTTCAAATAAATCAGAATTTCCATCAGAATATTGACATTCTGTTGACTATATCAAAGATTGGGCCAAACTCATTACAATGAATGATGAAAAAGTGTCATTTGAAGATTTTGTCAATGTTGACAATAAGTTAGCTTTCTGCAGACACTTATCTAAAAACAACAGGCATCATTGCTGAAGTAAAGTGTAAGAAACAAGCAAAGTAGATGACAATGAAGATAAAGAAGACACAAATCTTGTCACAGACAAATATCCTGCTTCCCTTACAAATACAGAGGCCAGAAAAGCTCTGAAGCTTTTAAAGAAACATTCTAGAAACTACATCATTTCTAAAACAAGTGTTTTTAATGTGGTTGACTGCTGCACAAAAACATTGCTTTATGCAAGAAGCAAGAATTGTAGACAACAAACTTGTGTAAAAAACTTTTTCACTAGTATTGTCAATGTTTTGTTATTTTGTACATGTATATATTTAAAAATAATAATACATAATGTATTTAAGTGTAACTATATTGTTTATTTTATGATATGTATAATCTCATCAAAACAATGGTAATCTCTGTAATTCAAAATTTCAATAACTCAAAAGGTTTTCCACCACTTCAACTTATCAAGAGTCTACTGTACTGCATAAATATAATTTTGTTAATGAATTAAATGGATAGAATTACAATATGTAAATATAAAAACAATTATAATTTCTTCCAAGATATAATAATAGATTCTGATGATAAGTTTAAAGAGTAGTTATTTTAAAATCAGAATATTTTTCTTATATAGTCACCAAATTGTATGATGTAATTACTCTCTTCCTGCAAAAATTGAAAAATATTTTAAAAATTTAATGTAATGACCATATTTCAACAGATTCCCTAAAGGTCACTATAAAGTGAATCTAGTGTATTACCAAAACTATTATTATTTAAAAAAAAAAAAAACCACAAAAAATTATTTTTCTTTGTAAGTTATTTTTAATATTACCAAATATTTTTTAACAATAAAATAATTTAATTCATTCTACTTACTCGTAATTTGTCTTTCAAAATAGCAGCAGTTGTATTAACTGCAGCAGCAGTATCTTGTTGAACAGTTTGAGAGAGTTCTGTTAAATCTCTTTTCATAAATTCTAATGCTTCAGATGACTAAAAATAAATCAGTTCAATTAAATTAATAAAGTATATCATTAATATAATATGTTACATTAATTTACTTCTATTTTTTTAGCTATTAAAAATATTTCTCATTTTTTATATTGGAAATGTATTATAATGAATTTAAAACACAATTACAAATAATTCAAAAAAGATTTAGAACTAATTGCATTGGAACTAATGTTAATATAATTTGGAATAACATTAAGCTATTAAAAGAGAGAAGCAATGAGTTTCTGTTATGGTTGTTTTAGAATGGTTGATTTATATTTTAATTTTTACTAATCATGTAAGCATAGAAAGGTTATAAATAAAACTGATGCCTGCAGTATAGCACAACTTTAGAATATATTAATCAATAGATTGAATTTTCAGATATATAAAGACATTAAACACACCTTACACACTTTTCCAGCAACTAAATTTAATCAAAACAAATATTTTCAGCCTGACTGATAATCCTATGTCAAGTTTTTAAATAGAGATTCTAGAATATTTTAAAACATAATTTGTCAATGAATATTTTATTCCAAAAATAGAATCTCTATTTAAAAACCTGACAAAAGATTATAAATTAGGCCAAAAACATTTATTTTAATTAAATTTAAACTGTGTAAGGTATGTTTAGTGTCTTTATATATTGTGAAGTTCCAGCTTTGACTATTATTGATTTTTCAGATAACATTAGAAGAAAGTTATTAAATTAATTGAGTAATACAATGATCAAAGCTAATTTACTTATAATAGGAAATAGTCATATTATAGAATTTAAAATTCTTTTATAGTTTAAATTATCCTGCATTCATAATAAAATGAGTTGTTATGATGTAGATACTGAAGATGGACTAAAATAAGATCAAAAACATTTTATGAATCAACAACAAACAGTTCTTGAAATAGTAGTAATTATTTTGACAAATTTATATTGTGGTGCTGTGTTTCACTGAATTTGAAGACATTGTTATCAAACAAGTAATGATTCAAATATACAGGTTTGCCTATAATCATTTAATAACAATGTATTAAATTTAGCTGTATATTTAATTGTGAAATTATGACTGCAATGAATTACAAAATAAATAAGTTACATAGTTGAATTAACTAAATTTAATTATCAAAAAAATTTTATTGAAATTACATTAATCATTATTTATTACATATATTGAGTAGTTTGAATTAATACATGATATAACTTTTTTTAAATCTTGTTATTTATCATATAACATATTTACTCCATTAATATCCTTAATATTCAAACATTTTCTAGACTTAAACAGAAAACTTAAATTTACCACAACATTACATTCTATTAATAATAATAATAATAATAATAATTATAATGATGATAAACATATTCCATTCCAAATTTGAGAAAAGTAAATGAATTTGTAGACTCATTTGATAATTTTATCTAATTTCTTTCAAATAACACTGTCGAAGAGAACAACAGAATTGGTTGACTTTGAACTGATAATGCATGTGTCTCAGATAAAAGACAGTTGGCAAGATCACGCCACCGAGGTAGACCTGGAATAGAGCTAAGACAAGCAAAACCACTGATTGGTGGGCTGTTGGTTATCGACGACTATATAAAGTCAATATGAAAGCGGGAAATGCAAGTTTGGACTATCTCACTGACTGAGTTCTACAATAGCCAAAGAAAGTGTTACTGCTAGACAACTGCTCATTCATCGTAAGATGTCTTCTTGACAAACAAGTTCAAGAGACATAACTATTTGAACTTTACATTGTGTTATTGGCATGCCAGAATGAATGTCAATTGTGAACAGTTGTATTTTTAACTTTACTAACACACTTTACATTTTACATTTGTTTCAAATTTTATTCTGTTTTAATAGTTTAGATAACAAACATGAAAGGGTATTGCATCACAGAGTTTTCATTTGATCAAAATCAACAAAGGTTTTTCCAAGATATCTGAAAAACTACAGAAAGTTTTTGAATTTTTATGTTGCAGCACATACAAATTCAAAGCTGAAATCTGGTATGTGGTAGTTTGGGGGCTAAAGCTGACTCACCAAAAAATTTTGGCTTGATTACTGATTTAGGTGGAAACACCATAGGATGTAGTAATGCCTTTTATAAATTAATGTAATTACTTTTTACTTAAATGAATATAGTTATGTACAAATAAATACTGCAAAGTTTTATATGTAAGAGTTCATCCATAAACCACATATCTTGGTTTAGGAGAGAGAAAGTGGTACAAGAAAAGTCCATAAAAGAGTACATTAATCAATTAAATTAGCCAATTTCCTTGCAACATCAGTGTATGATCTTTCTCAAGTGTTAAGTGGAAGTGCTATTAGCAATACTTTTTATGCTCTCCATTTAACATGAGTTATACAGAAATACAAAGTATTTTTAAAAACTATCAATGAAACATAAGTGTGTTGAAAATAAGATTTCCTTTTCTTATTTGAAAGATTGAAGAACTGTAGTTTGAGATTCCTAGAGTTGCCAGATCTTAGGTTTTTCCCAGAGCTTTATAAGCTGTATATTTTTTTTTTGTACATTTTCTTTTGTCTGTAAGACAATTTCTTCCTTTTTTTCCTCTCACATCCATACACATCAAAAGATTTTATTTTAAAACTCCCAGAATATTATAATTACATTATAATTACAACTAGAATATTCTAGTTTTGAAAATGCTATTGATATACATTATATTAAAATTGCAAGAATTTGTTAACCTTGATGAGCTATATAAGAAATTTTGTGTGTGTAGGGATGTTTTATTAGAGTATTTTAATTATCAAAGTAGTGATGTTTATAAGTGGCTGTATTTTTTCTAAAGTTTCTAAGGAAAGTGTTCAAACACAAATAAAGTCATGAGGTTTTTACTAAGTATTCCATGCACTAATTTACCTTTGAAGGAAGGGTTTTTCAGTAATGAAGAATAAATGGACATATGATAGAAACAGGAACCATCTAGAGCTGATCAAAGCAGAACTACAGATTGTACACAATTTCTCTTTCACTGTAAGCAATTTCACCAATTTGCAAAACAGAATGAAAACTTATTAAGTGCACCTAATCACAAGTGAAATATTAGGAGTAAATAGCATGTAAGTTAATGTAAACAATGTTCTATACAATGTAATAAAATGTTTGACTTGAAATAGAAAGTCTTCCTTTCTTTTTTCTGAAAAACCCTGGCAACTGTAGGGATTGCCCTAAATTACACATTATTATTTTTATACTTTTCAACTACTATCTCACTCCTGTAACACTGTCATACATGATTACGTTTTCATGCAAGACAATGATATAAAGCAAGTGGCTTGGAACACAAGAATTTGTATTCCAAGCCATATGCTTTGGATGGTTATTGTGAGAATATGTGCAAGGTATGAGAGTGTTATTCGTAACTAGTGTTGCCACCAGGCCGGTTTTTAAATTCATGGTCCGGATTAATTATTAATTTGTCCAGTTTTTGTAGAAATTGTGATAAAACAAATTAAATTTATAAAAATATTTGAAAGTATTTTACTTGAATGGTTAGAGACTAACTTCATACCCCCACCCAAAGTTATCTCCATCTTATCCTAGGCTGAGTGGCAGAAAATGTACTTTTAAAATTCAAACTTGCAAATATCTCTGGCAAATATTAGGTTTGTTCCAACACAAGTCCCTAACTGGTTTAAAACTGGCATGTGTGTTGTTCAGTTCTTGGCTGTAAAATGACATTGCACATGCCTCGTACAGTTTCAAATTCAAACCAGTTAGGGACTTGTGTTGGAACAAACCTATTGTAAAGCAAATGTGACAGTTTCTGTTTACAAGTTTATAATTTTTATTTTAATTATTTAATATGACAACTCAAGAAATTGAAAGCCCTAAAAAAGAGGAAACAAACTCGTAAATTTAATAAAGATTGGCTGATACAAAACGAATTTCAAAAATGGTTACGACCTGTTCGAGACAGTGTTGCCAATTTTTATAAATTTCTGACCCTGTCCAGGTCAGCAATTTTGAAAAGGTGGCAACACTACTCATAACCCTATTGTTCCCTATTGATTGGGACATTAGGACCCACTCACTCTGTCACTGGATGGCGATATATTACTATTTAAATTAAGGAAGACAAAAAGATTGTGGGATCTCAGTCCTGGCATGGACCTGACACCAGCTAGGATAGGAATTTGTGCCCTATATTTTAACATGTGTTGTTAAAATCTATATTTAAAAGGAGGGGTGTATAATTATCTTGTGGGGAAGTCAAGGGTAAGTTCTAATCATAGGTGGTTCGAATATCCATATTCAACCAAGGGAACAGACAGTTTAACAAATAACAAACATACGAGGGCTGTTCGGAAAGTTCGCGGCCTCAAATAGAACAACAAACAAAATAATGTTAAAACTTTTTTATTTTTCAATGTAGTCTCCTTTGTTAGCAATGCACTTATTCCAGTGATGTTCTAGCTTTTTTATGCCATTACAATAGGTCGATTTGTCAAGGTGTGCAAAATACTCGTTTACTTCAGAGATGACTTTGTCATTTGAGTGGAATCTCTTTCCAACCAAGAATTATTTTAAATTTGGAAAAAGGTGGAAGTCACTGGGGGCCAAATCAGGTGAGTATGGTGAATGTGGAACTAATTGGAAGCTAAGTTCGTTTATTTTTTGTTCAGTGATTCTGACATTATCGTGGTGAAACAGAACCTTCTTCTTCAAGTGTGGCCTCTTCGATTTCTTTCTTCAGTTTTTCCAAAAGTATACAGTAATAGACAGCATTGATGGTCTTTCCTCTTTCTAGGTAGTCAATAAAGATGATTCCTTTAGCATCCTCAAAAAACCGAGGCCATCACTTTCCCTGCTGATGGAACTGTTTTTGCCTTCTTTAGTGGTGGCGAACTGGGGTGTTTCCATTGCTTCGACTGTTCTTTTGTTTCAGGAGTGTAGTTATGGATCCATGTTTCGTCAGTAGTCACAAACAGATGCAAGAAATCCCGTGGGTTTTTCTTGTAGAAGTCCAGACACTTCTTTGACATCAAAGTGTGAACACGTCTTTGCTCAGCGGTCAGCAGATGCGGCACCCAACTTCCTGAGACCTTCGTCATACCCAAATCTTCGGTTAGGATGTGGTGCACTCGGTCGACAGAGATGCCTGTTGTCTCAGCTATCTCACGCGTTTTCAAACGGCGATCTGCTAATACCAAATCGTGAACTTTCTCGATGTTTTCTTCAGTGACAGCAGTTGACGGCCGTCCGCTGCGAGGGTCATGTTTCACACTCTCTCTGCCAGATTTAAAAAGGGCTGTCCATTTTTTCACAGTGGTTTATGAAGGAGCAGACTCTCCTAAAACTTCATCCATGTCAGCTTTGATTTGAGATGGGGTCAACCCTTTTTTCGTCAGGTATTTTATGACCGCACGAGTCTCCGTCTTCTCCATTTTTGACAAAGCATGTGCACACTGACTATCTGCTAAGCTGTCATGGCAAAACTTTATGACAAATCAAGCGGAAATTGGTATCGTATCTTTAGCAAGGATGGCTGAATTATTCCCGCCAAAAATTAAATTGATCACAGCGCCGCATATAGGCAAGGCCGCGAACTTTTCGAACAGCCTCGTAAGTTTAATAAATAAAAGTAAAGACATATATAAAAGAATAATCTATCGCTAACTCAATGCCTAATTACATACATCTCTAAACATGGAGAGAGAGTTTACAAAAGGTTCTAATTATAATACCTCTCGCTAGTTGATTCCTTCAGTTGATGTAATCCAAATGATATGTGAAGATGTCTTTCTGATATGGAGACAGAGAAGGGCTGTATAGTAGTGAGACAGGACTTCAATGCCCAACCGCTTCAGCTATGCAGGAATATTCTTATGGCTGTCCTCTTCTATATTGCTTCTCCCCTATGGCAATCCTAGATTATCATCAGCTGCTGATACAATTCGGGCAGGTTCTTATTATAGTTGACTGCCTGTTATTATGGCAGGTTCTTATTATTGGTGACTGCCCTGAGAATATGATTTCTCTGCCTATTATCCTAAATTCCTCTCCAATTGGGTTTTAGTATTCGTAACATCTGACGGGATGCATTTCTGACACAAGGAATAGATGTTCGTCGGAAATGTGTGATAACATCTCTCCCAAAGGAAGTTTTATTTCCCTTTCCCATGAAAAGTAACAAAATGTGTCATTTTTGACATTAAAATGTTACTTTAATCTGTTGATGAATTGAATAAATTTTTAACTGATTATATAAAATTATTCTCTACTTTTGAATTCTCACATTATTATACCACCCATCTCCAAAATTACATAATGCATATCCTCAATCAACCCCCTTAATTGACTAAGGAATAATATAAAGCACAGGAAATAGTAAACATTACATTATTTTATTAATTACATATATAACATACAAAGCAGTGGCATAAACAGTACAGTTCAATGCTATTCAACACTTCGAAAATAAAAATGAACCATTCTGTTACTCAAGGCTTAAAACCCTAGCATCACACATTATTCCTGTAAATACTCTCATCCTCTTGTCCCATCAATATAACAAATACCTGCATCTACAGCAATTACTACATATCCATATCTGTGTTATGTAATTTATGGACAATCCTTTAAATGGGTCTGAAGTGAATACAGAATAATAACACAATTTTTAAATAATTTTAAACATAAAATGAATTATATACATAAGGTCATAAAATATTTGTAAATTGAGAGAAAGGAGAAGAGGATTAGATCTTCCACAAGAATTGGAAAAATTTGTATAAATGAAACAGCTATATTTTTTTTTAAAATCATTCCTTTAAAAAACTTCTTAAAAGATTAAAAAACTTCAAAGGTTAATATAGAAGACAACCGTCATTTTTTTTTTAATCTATAACCACATTTTATCAGAGACAAAACTATTAAGGATTACATCCATTAGCTTTTATTACAATACAATGCATTTCAGGTGCAAAGTTTGTTACACACGCACTCCTCTTCATTAGGACGATGCTTCGAGGGTAGGACATTGATATAATGGAGCATTGTATGCTTTAGCAAAAGAATTATGTATTACCTGAAGAGGGGTGCATGTGTAACAAATTTTGCACCCAAAATGCATTGTATTGTAATAAAAGCTAACGGACGTAATCCTTAGTAGTTTTGTCTCTGATAAAATGAGGTTATAGATAAAAAACGACGGTTGTCTTCTGTATTAACCTTTGAAGTTTTTCAATCTTTTAAGAAGTATTTTAAAGGATTGATTTTTTTTAAATATATAAAAAAAAAAACCACACATTAAATATATACATTATCTGTTACTGAAACAGATTTAATTTGAAATGAAGATAGATTGGAGACAATACTAGAAAATGTATAACTCATGGACATTAAAATTTTATTTAAAGTATAGCTTGTGTTTATAAACTTTATTTCCTCCACTGTACCTTTGTTTCTATAACTTATTGTAACTTTTCCAAAAAGGAGGTATATTGAAATTTTCATATGGTTTCTTGGGGGGATGATGCTAAAGATCACATTTGACCATCAAGGGGATAGAATGAGTTTAAACTATAAATAAAATAGGGTACGTGGTTTATGCATGAACCTCAAAGGTTACACAAAATTATAAGCATTCAAATATAAAAGATTAAAAATATAATCTTAAAAGTATTTAAATTGAAAAAGATAGCAAAACAAATAACTGAATCAATTTATTTATATGTATTGTACAATTTAGATGGGTGATTATCACCCATCTAAATTGTAAAGTAAACTATACCAGCTGACTTAAATTCTGATATTACTGATGTTTGATATATCAAATAATCAAATATTGATATGTTATTTTCCAATATTGAAGTCAGAAAAGTAAATATCAGATAATACCATTACTGACATTTGATATTGATAATGAAAATTATTGAAGTTTATGAAGTTAATTAAGGTAATTCAAGTACTTCATTCAAATCATTTCTTATATATTTGTCATAATATTCCAATTTAACTAGTTTTTGGTCAATAGATGGTGCTACATGTCAATCCAGTGAAACAATGTAAACATATTAATTGATAAATAGAAATTCAATTAATATTTTTGTGTAGGATGTACAACATTATTTAAGTTAGAAGTATGTTAACATATCTGCCAAGTTTCATAGCAATTGTTTGAACAGCCTAGGAATGTATAATGAACAAACAAACATTCTCATTTACAGATATAGATTATCTAACAGAATAATTTAAAATTTGTTTCTATAAGTGATTTTCAGTAATTTTAAAACTCATTCAGCAATGACTTGTTATAAATAAAAATTTAAACTATTATGCTTAATTTCAATCTAATGATTGAAATTGAATTAGCTTAAGGAATTTAATTTAAGGAATTAATTGATTGGTATATAAAGTTTTTGGGAAATAATAGGATAAATGTTTTCCAAGATTAAATTCCATTTTCATATCAAATGTTATGTAATTTATATTTAAGAATTACATGGAGAAAATTTATCACACCTGTTCATAGAAAACCTATTCCATTCCCTATTTATCATACTTTGATGCAAAAATGTTTTCATTATAAGACTGCATTTTTGCAAATTTGATTAAAAGGGTATTTGCTCTATTCCCACAAAATACATAGTAAAATGAAAATAATGTATCTATAATGGTTATCTTGAATAGATAGCCATTATAGGTACTGTACATTATTTCCAATTTACTATGCATTATTTCCATTTATTATTTTGGGTTTACACCTTGCTTCATAAAAAAAGTAAAACAATTTCTTTCATAAGATCAAAGAGTATAAACTAAAAATAAACATCATCAGCGATTCAAGTTCTATTTTTAATATGTCTCCAGATTTTTACAATCTCAGATAGGATCTTAAAGCCATGAAATCTGTCTATTATAATAAATATCAGGCTTGTTCTCTTTCATATCATTTTCAGAAACCCATAATAACATATTTGTGCACATAATTATCTTGAGAGTCCTAAATTTTCATTAATAAAAAAATTAAATAGAATATGTTCCTATGGCTAAAAACTCATAAGGTTCCAATTTACAAGATCTTGTATTATATCAATACAATAGAAGTTACATATTTGCAGAACTAAAATTCATTTACTCACAGAAGGATTAACAAAAATCACAAAATAATGGATAAGGAGATAAAAACATTAAAGATTGTTTAATCTTAAATGTATCATATTGCAATATCTTGTTGTCAATCATTAGACAACAATAATGGATACATATTAAAAACTATACAAGTTTCTAATGTTATTTTAACATGTGTATACTTATGCCAATGGTTCTTAATCTAGAAAAGAGGTCTTGCATCTTAAGAGTGCAAGATCTTAATAAAATGTATTAATATAAAATTATACACTTTTCCTTATGTATATCCATAACTTAGAACTAGAACCTAGAACAAAAGAATATGGGAGCACCACATTACATCTAGAGATATGGAAGATATGAGATCTTACTTAAAGTTCGGTCTAAATCTTTTTTGTTGTTAATATAATACGTTTGCTGTTTTATTCAATTCCTATGTATAACATCCTTTTAATCCAAAGAATTTTTCTTGGTAGACAATCTTACAGCATTTTGTTTAGAAAATTTATTTTAAAAATTTGAACTCAAATACATTTCGGATTGGCTTATGTTTCCAACCCCTCTTCAATGCTGTTAAAAAATATACAAATTGTAATAAAGGACATGACATTATTTAAAATCATGTAGGAAGATTTCTACAAGTAAGTTTACTTGTAGAAATTTTTGTATTTAAATTACTTGTATTTTTCTTACTGAAAAATGTAAGTTTTATAGAAAATCTTAAATGAATACGTTTTACACTGTTAAAGTGTATAAAGTTTTATAACATGTTTTAAACCGCAATAATTTATATTTTTATATTATAGTTGTTATACACCTATGGAAGATAAAATTATAGAAATAGATTTTTAATATGTACCATTATTTGAGATGTAAGTTTTGTATTGTAGAAATCTTCTAACGTGATTTTAAATAACATTGCGTCCTTTATTACGATTTGTATATTTTTTAACAGCACTGAAAAGGGGTTGGAAACATAAGCCAACCCGAAATGCATTTTAGTTCAAATTTTTAAAATAAAACTAATTTTCTAACCAAAATGCTGTAAGATCGTCTACCAAGAAAAATTCTTTGGATTAAAAGGACTTTATACATAGACATAGAAACTTTCTTGTTGTATTGTTGCTTTATTTGAGGCTTCAAAAAAATTATGGATTTAAGATATAAACATTAAATTTTACTGTAACTTTTAATTTTTAGCAACATTCCAAAATGAATACTAATTTCATTTTTTTTTTTAAATTTATTCTTTACAACATTTGATTTGAGGATGAGATTTAATCTTCAAAACATTTATCCTATTGTTTTCCAACAACCTCTTTAATTTACTTGTAGTTAGTTGATTGATTTCATTACATTAAAGAAAAATAACAGAAAGAATACAGTATATATATTTTTTTATAAAAAAATAATGACAAAATATTTCAGGCATACATTTAAAATTTAATTATTATTCATTATGATGATGATAATTATTATTATTACTATTATCATCATTATTCTATTAAATCATCTTAAGAAAAGTTTAGATAAATAAATCCAGAAGAAATCCAAATTTAAATTAAGTATTATTTCATTAATGAATATGAAAGTTTAAAAAAAATATAAAATATATATTATATAATAAGATTTTCTTTTTCTGAAAAGAATTTCAAATGAATAACGAGCAATTATTTTATTGTGACATCAAAATGCCGAACCACAATTTTTAATCATATTTTTAATTTATTTAATTAAAAATATATGCACTCCACCTTCATATTAGTAGAGTCTTGCCCCTCTACATCATATTTTTCCTTTAGCAGTTAAATCACACCAGTCATCTATCTAACTCCATTCTCAAGATTAAATTAAGGAAGGACAGACAGTAAGAGAGACAACAGTGAGAATTTATGTCTACAATTTTTTCAAATTGCAGTCCAATAATAGTTTTATTTATTTGAAACTGTTTTAGCTGCAATATGGAAGTTCTAAAATTTAATATAATCCTAGGAAAAATGAAAACTGATAGTTTAAATGTGAGATTAGAGAAAATATCAAAAGTTAAGGAAAAGAATTGTTATAAAAAATATTCCTGATTGCATTTTAGACTTTTTCTGGTCAATTTTTATAATAAAACAAAAAATATTGTACTAGTTTGTATAGTAATATGATCTCTAAATCAACAGATAAATTTCTGATAAAACTTTTGAACCAATTGCAGAATGAAGTCTTGCATAAACCATGGCTTAAACTATTCTTTGTACTTGTTAAAATCCTTGCTTTTGAGCATTTACTCAAACATCACATTCTTTATGTAAAGAAATTTACATTATTTTTCTTGAAATATATATACTGTTTATTACATTTGGTGAATTTAAAATTGGTTTAAGAGTGCATTTAGACTAGCAAGAAAATTTGTGCCAATTGCTTCTGATACTATCATCATTAGTGTTAACAGCTTTGTTATTTGACTTGCCCAACTTCAGAAGTCTGTGTATGTGACAGCTGTGCTTACTTGTCTAAACAGATATCTGCATTCATGGGTTTTCTTAAAATACTTCCTATTTGTTTCACTATTTGGTGACTTAAACAGCACAAGTTTTCCAATCTCGGAAGTAAGAATATATGGAGTAATGCAGAAATAAAAACTTTAATATCTCTGCATGAAAAATGTTTATTTTGATTTCTATAAGTTATAGAAATCAAAATAAACAACAAGAAACATTAAAATTAATTGCAACAAAACTTAATCCTGACAGTAATGAAGTTTCGCAAAATGTTATCAATGTATAGTAAATAGAAAAGTCCTAAAATAATTACAATAAATGAATTCTACTGTATTTTTATATTCAAGTATCTTTATTTTATTATAAAATTTTTAAATATAATTTTCAGAAAACTGACAAACTTGATATCTAATTCTAAAATCAAATTCCTATATTATATTATATTATTATTTTATTAGACTGCTTTGAAAGTTTGACAAAATTTACATATTCTAATTAATGTTTTTAAATAAAATAAATTGATTAATTCAGAAACTGATAGTTAATTATCAAATATAGCTAAGCTTGCTATTTTGTAAAATACAAAAAAATTATTTAAAAGCAATATTATTTTTGCTTCATAAATCAGAATGACTAATTTTTAGATAATCAGAAATGCAAGGTAATCTATTTGGACAGTAAACTCTTATCAAAAAGTTTTATCTTCTTAAAGAAATATCTCTCCCCTATTGCAGCAGTATAAAAATTCACAGAAAGAGAAGTAAAAAACATTACTTTTTTTTAAACGTTATTTTTAAAGATTTCAAAATAATCTTTAAACATAATTTTGTTTCTAAAGAAATTTTTTTCTGTGTTGAGAAGTTTTCATTATAAAACTAACAACATATTTGCATACACCAAAACTCCAAAAAAGAATCTATGTACAGGTAACCCCCGTATAACACGGCACTTCTATAGCACGGATTCGCTCTAACACGGTTCGAAAATTGGTACCATCCCCCGTATAACACGGTACTTTTATAGCACGGATCCACTCTGACACAGTTCGAGAATTGGGTAAAACCCTCGTACAACAGGAAATGTAATAAATTTTTACATACTTAAGTAATAATAGTTCACGAAAATTATTATTTTCGTGAACTATTAGTACTTAAGTATGTAAATTTTCTCTTCTCGCCTTCTGTCGATACACGTGGTCCTTCTCGAAACTTGTTTCAATGTTGCCAGATCGCGACGCTTCTGCTTCTGATGTTGCCGAATGTTTTTCCCTTATTCCATACTTGCTTTATTCTTCATAAGTGCTTAGCACCATATAAGGAAATTTATAAAGACCTTTTAACTAGAAGCAAGCAATCTAAAATTACATACATTTTGCAAAAGGTAAAGCATGGATCTGAAGATAATGCAGAAAAATGCTCAGAGGATAAGGATAACTTGCCAAAAAGAAAACGCTCTCGGTTAATTAATAGTGTTTTTAGTGATGACGAAGAAAACATTGTTTAATTTATATTAATATGTATCACTTAAAAAAATTTTAATGAAGATATTTATCTTAATTATGAAAATATACTAGCAATGTTTTTAATTTTTTGAACCTAACCCTCCTTTTCGTATTAGTTCTTTGTTTCGTATAACACGGATTCGCATAACACGGCAATTTTTTGGAACGTAACTACCGTGTTATACGGGGGTTACCTGTATTATGACTGAGGAGGGACCTGTTAGGTCTGAAATGCACATAAAAAAAAAATAAATAAATACATAGAAGAAAACTATGTTGCAAGGTCATTCTGTTCTGTGGCTATCCAGTTTGATAAGTCTATAGAAAAAGTGCACTAGCACAAAACATAGAAAATGAGACTTTTTCTGTTTGTTTTTTTCATTACACTGTAAAAACACAATCAATTAAAAATAACATTAATTTTTTTAATTTAAACTAGTCAGTCATTCTAAAAAAATGATAGTCAATGATCAGAATAAGCAAGCAAATGATTAATTTAAGAAACTAAGATTTCTGCTGTTTTTACTATGTTTTTTACTCTATTTGTATAATTTTGATTATAGTATTTTAGACATTGATAATTCATATCTAAAAATATGCAGTCATCATCACAAAATTTCAAATTATCTTAAAGCTGAGCATTGATTTAAGATAACTTCTCTGTTATGGTTTTGAATTTATATAAATTATGATTACACAATAAACCTCAATTAATTTGGTTTGCTAAGAACTGTATTAGGTAGCAAACTTTCTTCATAAAGAAATTTTGTGTAAAATTGATATTTAGTAAATAGCACAAAATAAACATCTTCTAAATATTAACACTGTATTGAGTAATAAACATCCACAAACAAAACCTTTTTCATCAGTGTTGTATGCCAGTTAGTTCAGCACCTGAAGAAGACCTTGGTGGAGGCTGAAAACGTTAGTAGGTTTTGTATCAAATACAACACTGATTAAAAAAAAAGTTTTGTTTGTGGATGTTTAGTAAATAGCACATTTAAAACAAAATAAGTATCAAAATCTTTATTCATTTGAAATTAAAAAATTTATAATGTATATATCAATTGTTTCTTCACATAGTCTGTCAATTTGTCAAGCTATCTGTTTCAATACATCATCAATTTTTTAATGTCATTTTAACATAATTCAGGCAGTGAGTTCATTCTTCTATGAAACTGCCTAAATTTCATATTGATGTGGAATGTTAATTAGTTAAGGCCATACCTTATGAGAACAATTGTGATAACAAGAGTCTTCTAAAATGTGCCATATACAGTACAGAAATTAATCACTAATGGAAATGTTCAGAGATTCATTAATGGATGCATCATTGCCTAGCAAACTTTCAGGGACAGTGGGATTCTGAAACTAGTAGTGCAATGAGACCAACATCTAAATAAATTGAAAGACTATATAGAAAGTAGACAATGATTTGATTGTAACTTGCATGTCTCAAAATTTTTCTATCTGTTATAATTTTCAAAAACAATTTTCTAATCATATTTTTCATTATTTATTGCATTAAATGCTAATAATTATCATGTACAGGTTTTAAAAAACATGCTGAATAAGTAAGCACAAATATGTATGTTAAAGTTTCAAATAAATAATGTCATGAATATTATAGTTAACTGTTATGTAATTAGAAAATAATAGATAATAAGCATAATTTCTATCAGTTCATCAAATATAAAGTCAGCTGCCATCATATTATGTACAGTATTCTCAATATCAGACATCTATTATTCTATTTAAAATGGAGTTACGATATGTATGTCATGTAATAATTTTCAATTTGCATTAAATATGGATTAATATTAAATTTTCATACAAAATTTATACAATAAAAATTTGTTCAGTTTCTATTTTCATTTGATCAACAGAAAATTAAAATTAAATAGATAAATCTCTTTTAAATAAATAAATTTGCAAACACTTAGATATTTAATTTCTCATTCCCTGTGATTATTTTTTTCCCATCTCTCCTGCTGTTGTTTTGAAATGGAGAGACTAATAGTTTGCAGTCCTCAAGACATTAGAAACATCAAAATTTAAGATATTAATCAGAATAACTGTATATCTTATTAAATTCTAATAAATGTTTTCAGTTCTCTTAAAATTTCATAGCTATTTGCCTTCAAATATACGAGCTCTAAGATGGCTTTTTCTTTTCCGCTACACTTATTACACCATCAATGAAACGGAAGACAAACTTTAGAAAGACTTTTTATTTATTTGAGTATGCATTTCGGATAATTATATCCCTTTTCAACTCTTTCTTACAAATGGATTGTGAGAAATGCAGGAGTTGTGACATTAGATAAAATATGGATGGTGATTATTGATTAACAGGTATAAGCTAAGTGAACATGACTGCCTGGTACATAGTGTTGGAAAGAACATCCCAGTATACACAACACAATGTTGATTTAATATTAAAAAAATTGGGAACCTTGATCTTGGTTACAGTAAGGGTAATAGAAACCTTTTGGAACAACCAGTATGATGAAGTGAAGTTAGTGCACCATTAAAATAAAGTTCATTTATTTTAATGGTTAATATTAACTCAACATTAATAATTTGGTGGTACACACGGTTACTTCGGTAAGTACCACAGGACAACCAGTGATATCATAACAGTGATTTTTAAATGCAGTTGGTTATTTAGGTCACATTTTCTAAACATCTTAGTAACTACCAGCAGTTACCGGTAACACCAATTACAATTTCCAAATGCGCCCTAGGAAGATAGAACCGACTAAACTACTTGTTTGATATTGCTTATGTATGGATATTTGCAGTGGCAGCTCACTTCAAAAATCTCGCAACACACTAAAATGCTGCAGCACAATGGTTGAGAATCACTGATTTAAAACAATACATCTGAAAACATTATACTGTACATCAGAAAACAATTGATGTATGTCTAATTAAAATAAATTTTACCAAGAATAATTTGAAAATAAAAATCATGTAAGAATTAAAAGCTATACTTTTAATTTGAATTTTTGACTTTTTAGAATCATAACAGGCAAAATAAAATAGCTATAGCTCTTCAATTTCGTTGTAATGATATTGAAATTTTTTTAAAAATTGTTTAAAAATATGACGATTTTATAATTTTAATTTTTAAGCAGTAAGTATTTGTAATACGGTACACACTTAATTTCAGCTGTCGGGTTTAATTTACATTCAGGTGAACACATTCAATGGTAAGTTAAATATTCGATTTTTTCTTATTTACATTGATTTCGCCATATGGATGTTAATAACATGTGCGATTTAATTATAAAAATGATTACATGTATTCTAATAAAACATTTTAATTATAGCAATGATGTTTTTAACACATAAACAAGTAAAACACCAACATTACTTAATTTTTTCTAATTTAAACATCTGCGGAAGTATTAATCATTCGTTTGCATGAGGATAATTTTTAAATCTTTAGAAAATAAAACTTTTAAACACGTAAAACATATTTATTTTAAATTATATGAAAAATAACAAATGCAGACATACTTTCAGTTTAGCAGTTTCGATCCAACTACTCCACCAAGAACCACTACTCTCTCCATTACTGTTAAAAATTAATTGTATTTTGTAATTAATTTCATTTTTGTTTTAAACATTAAAATTATTATAAAACATCACTGTATACCTTTGCTCGGCCATCTTTGACTGTTTACGTCAAACATCGCCACCTGGTTACAATTAAAATATAAGTAATGCCGTATGTTTAATTATGTAAATTATAAAATAAATTAAATTATTATTTTATGTTTGGTACAGTTATTCCTTCTCTACTCGGAGATTACACGGAAGGAAAAACTGCTGGATGGTGGAGCGGTTAACGGGACAGTCTACTAGATCTACGGTCTACCGCTGTTGAGGACGGAATTAAATCCATACAGTCGAAAAACTCCACGAATTTTTCGAAGTGCTGTCCGTCCCGATATGTTAGGCCCTGTCACTTATCACAATGTCCGTCCTATTACAAGCCTGGCCATTGTGGGCTTACTAAAAAAAAGGCCCGCTTAACCGCTTAATAGGACCCTCAGGGCGGAGAGTTTAGACGGCCGGATGGCCGAGCGGTCAAGGTGGCAGCCTACCGCTTCGACTGAAATAATTAAATCCTAAATATGCGGCCGGATGGCCGAGCGGTCAAGGTGGCAGCCTACCGCTCTGGGGTACCTAGGTTCGAATCAGGACGGGTCGATAAATCCCCAGGAATTTTTCGGGGATGATCCGGCCGGATATGTCGGCCCCCGTCTCTCACCAATCGGCCGCCCCATTGTGGGCTTGTCCGAATCCATAATGAGGTTGCTAAAAGAGATCCTCTCAGTGCCCACAGGGCGAAAAGATTTTTAAAAAAGTACTTAACGAGTGAAGAAATTAATTTAACTTTAGTACAGTTTCAAATAAAGAGATATTAAAACTATGTGAAACATTAAAAAACTACTCATCAGTTAAGATAAGTTACCAAATTACCCACTACAAAATACCCGAAAAGTGGGTAATTACGGTTTCATTGGCAACATTGAAAGAAATATAACAATAGAGTTATCGTTGATGTCGTTTGAATTTTTTAAAAACAAATATTTTATAAAATATCAAAATATTTATTTCTGAGAAATATTTTAAATTTATATATAAATGTATAAAAATTATACAATATTTTTTCAGATTTTGTAAACTTTTTACATTATTGTATTATAATTTAGTTATCAGAGGGCGCTAATTGTAAGTAGTCGCCATTTTTATTTTATTAACAACGTGGTTAGTTGTATCTTTTTTGTGCTTTGGATAAAGTAAGTAAAATATGGTAAAACAGTCAATATACTCCAGGTATTAATCCTTACAAATTTTAATCGGTATCTAATGTTTTTGTTTTAGGATAAACAAAATGCAAAACGAAGCCGGAGAACACGTTGATTTATATATTCCTCGTAAATGGTAAGTTCTGTAGTGTTCCGTAAACCAAAATGGAGTTTCGATTCATTATTAAAGAGGATCGGGTTTAAAATAAAATTATTATAGTATCATGTTAAATTAAGTTACGTGATAAGAAATTGCATATACAGTCGACCCCCCTATAAGATCATTGATTTTTCCGTTTTATCTGAATTACATGTTGTACGAGTCACTTAGATTTTACAAATATGTGAGCCGTTCACAGCCCGGCACATGTATTTGTAAAATCGGTTAATGTTCACGGTCGTAGACCATCATGGCGGCTCTTCCTGTTTTAGCCTCGAAACAGGACCGCTTTGGAGACGACGTGTCACGTGACGACGCGAGCGAACCGCTGCGGCTGCTGCGCCGCGATAAACGGGGAAAACCGACGCGCGGGTTAACGTCCATATACGTAGACTCATGCGGCTCATCTCTGATTCCGCAAAAAGAAAAGGAAACAGTGGGGACGCACGTTCTAACCTAACCTAACCTATTCTAATAAATTATCATAATTATTACCAATTATATTATTAGAATAGGTTAGGTTAGGTTAGAACGTGCGTCCCCACTGTTTCCTTTTTTTTTTGCGGAATCAGAGATGAGCCGCCATGAGTCTACGTATATGGACGTTAACCCGCGCGTCGGTTTTCCCCGTTTATCGCGGCGCAGCAGCCGCCGCCGTTCGCTCGCGTCGTCACGTGACACGTCGTCTCCAAAGCGGTCCGGTTTCGAGGCTAAAATAGGAAGAGCCGCCATGATGGTCTACGACCCTGGACATTAACCATTTGGTTGAAGTTTACCTTGGTAGTCCCAATGGCCATGCTTCAGTTATTTTAGGTTGGTTAGGTTAACTACATTTTTAGTATGACGTTTCCTTCTTTTTTTCTTTTTAGGTATTCCTTTCTTCTGTCTACTAAAAATGTAGTTAACCTAAGCTAACAAAAGCATGATCGTTGGGACTACCAAGGTACTACTAAACGCCAACTGGTATTTTAATTTGTTTATCATTGAAACAATATTGCGAAGAATTGTGAATTATTATTTTATTTAACTTGATTAATTTTTAAAGTATTTATGAGGCAGTTGGGACTTTAAAGCCAGTGCAAACTAGGCAATATTGCAGAAAACTGGGTGAAGCAATTTAGGCTGATCATCCCCCGCTTAATGGCCATCAATTGCCAATCATTGACTCAACAATCACTCTGTCATACCCTTTGATGGAAAGTAGGTGGTCTGTTTGATGCCTCTAGGATCCAAGAAGTTTGATTTTTCAGGTTGTGAATGACAAAGCTCATGCACATTTGATAGTTTGAGAGAAAGGAGCATGTGCTGTAGACCATAAAGAAGGTTCACGGTTGTGCTTCAGGTTTTGGCCATGTATTGGTCAAAACCTGGGATTACAAAACAGCTGTTTGTTGGCTCTTGATAGAAGTAATATAAATTATTTTATTGAAATTTATAAATCTATTGGGTCCTCAATTTCATTATTGTTTATTTATTAAATTTTTGACAGACAATAAATCCAAGTGGCCAAAGCTAACATTAACTACGAAGTCGTTGTCATTTTACAAAACAAACTACTGAGCAGTAGTTTGTAGAGTAGTAGATGAAATGCCCATTGGTTCTGTAGAATATGTCACGAGTGATATCACAAGCGACAAATTTGCCTGTGATATCACATCAAAAGCAACACATTGCCTAGTTTGCGCTGGCTTTTAGAGCTGTAGACCATGCCTGTAGAAGTAAAAAATGTCAAAGGAACTGATTGTCTACAAGTGATTTTTTTGTGAGATATAGTCTATGAAATCAGTCAAACTAGAATTTAGGCAACTCAAAAATGAGATAAAATTTAAAAGTGAAAAAATCTGGACTATTTCACAAACAATGCTAAAAATCAACTGTTTATGGTACTAGAGATTAAAAACTTAAAATGTGAGAAATGCCATTGCACCGATTACTTCTGGAACATGATTGTAGTTAGCCACATGCTCCATTAAGTCTATCACATGTTTAACTAGTAGCTCAGATCCATTTTTATTTCACATTTAGACCATTGATTTCTGTCTTTTTTTTACTCCTATGGTCCTAGTTTCATTTAGAGCTGCAGTGTGGCTTATCATATAAGCATGGGCTTTATCATGATTTTTAAAGTAAGGATGACTATTGTTCTAAAACCACAACTGGATAAACTAAATTGAGGAGGTTAAACTTTAACCCCTTATTTTAAGTTTAAAATAGTTAAAGTTAAAACAACAAAAAATTACCATTTGAATTTTATTATAAATAATACATTATCTCCAGTCATGATAAGGAAAATAATGATTAAAAAATTTATAGTGCTGTATTTGTTTCTATAAAAGAACATGCAATTGTATAAATAATAAGTGGACTAATTGATAAATAATTGTTAAAAAACATTATTACTTTTTGCAAGACTATGTCTCATCTCTAAAATCACTGCTGTCAATGACTGCACACCTTAGAGCCGTAGTTCTCAATTCATGGTCTGCAGAACACTGGTGTGCCTTCAAGCCTCTTCAAGTGTTCTGTGAAAAAATGAAATATACAGTTAAAAATTGTTGCAAAAGAAAAATTGATACAATGTAAACTAATTTTTGTATGGGAATGTAATCAGCAAATGCCAATGACATCATATACTAGTCCGAGCATGCTCTTGATTTCAAAAAAGTTTGCTACCCTTGCTTTAAAGCTGATTTATTGTAAGTGTTCTGCAGAAAAAATGTCATAGTTTAGTGTTCCCTGACATCAAAAAGATTGAGAGCCTTAGAGGTATGATGGAGTACTGTACTGTACATGTCAGGAGTTGCAATTTGACACAGTATATGGTGCCCAAATCATGCGCATATAAAATAAACGAGACTTGTAGGTAGTCAGGGGACTGAGAACTGTGTCAAAAGAAAATGCAGAATGCTGAGACTTTCTACAAACAGGCACGAGTGCGAGATTTGTGCATTGCTTGTGTTCTCCAAGACAGTCTCATCCCAAAAATGCTTTGTTGTTTTACTTGTTAAATTTAAAATTATTAAATTAACATTAAAAAATGTATGGTGCTTAAAGAAACAATAGCTTCATTAATTCATACTTCTTAATAACTTCATTAATAATGATAATAAAGGTGACATGTAGAACCTGCTAGCTTTCTGTATCTGTGATTTTAATTTGAAATTTTTATTCAAACTGAAAACAGTTATGGCCGATTGCAGAGACAGAGTTTACATTAAACGACGTTTATCAACGAACGGCCTATAGCTGTTGGCTGGCTGAACCGCAGTTTAAAATGCGTTGCAAAGCCGACGATCGTCTATTTCTGACCGTTCTCTAAATGAACTTCGGCAAAACATTGGCTCTTACTTACTTCGCTATTACTCCCCTGTTTTAGGAGTCGTTCGGCCAATCGGGTTATTTCTTCGTGACGTCAGAAATGGTCGTCAGCTATATTCCGAAAGCTTAAGGCCGTCAAAATCATTGTTCGGCAATTAATGACAATCCTTTTCCATTTCGATATTTAATTTCGTCGCCAATACGATTTAAAATATGAACAAATCCATATTTAGAAAATTTATACCGAATTCGAAATTCGTCTTCGGAATAGATTTTTAAGGAATTATTTCGACATCTTATTACTGTCGAAATGAATAATTTTAAATATTTTATTATTAATATTGCATTTTTTTTAATATCTATAAACAGATTTCTGTAATTATTAAAATTGTCTCTTTTGTTTAACAGTACAATGACTCGGAAATGCATTAACGTTTTATAACCGACACGATACTGGAATTGTAAATAAATGCATCTGATTTAAATTAAATTGAAGTTTTAAGTCTTCGCCCATTTGAATGTCGAAATTGGAACATTTAAAACAAATTTAAAGTATTTAATTTTGTTGTTTTTGCGCCGAGCAATTAATTAATGAATAATTTTGTCGATTCGTACTGTTTACAACATTTATCGAAGGAAAGATATCTGTTTTTATCTAAACTTTTCCACGAACAAAGCTACAATTGAAGCTTTGTTCGTGGAAAAAAGCTTGAATTGAAAAGCCCTCTAAACCTCCTGTCCAGTGAGTCTAGAAAATAGGTCAAATAACTTGTTTCTAATCGCTGTCTACATTGTGGCAGCCTCTAAACTTTGTCTCTGCAATCAGCCCTTAAGGTTTTAATAATTTTTTAGAAAAAATTTTTTGAAAAATAAGATTTACTCCATTCATAGACAATTATCAAGTCTGATTAATTTTCAGTGCCATTTGCCTATTTTTGAAAGAAATTTTTTGTTTCTAACTAAATGATTACTTGATTTAAATCTGGTAATTGTTTTTGTTTTATTATAAAATATTGGGCTTTAAAATGTTTATATGAAATTTTTTGTTTTTAAACAAATAGATTATTATTATTGATACATTACCAATTATTTCTTATTGTTAAGTATATTGCATTCTAAAGAATGTCTGATATGTAGAATTAATTAATTGATGTAAATCAATTTATCAGTTAACAATGAAAAAACATAACAGCCCAGAAATATTAACTTATCATGCCAATTTGCTTAGAACAGTATGTAACTGGCAAGAAAAGAATATGTTAATGGTTAGAAAGTTCCAGGAATGAGATGTAATGAAACAAAATATGATTGTTTATTTTTTGATATTATCTCTTAAATTAACATACTTATTCCAGAGGTATTCCAAAGCCTTCACTCTAGCAGAAAAAACTGATTTGTAAAGTTCTGCAAAATAACCCTTCATTACAGTGATGACTTTATTTGTCTGAAATTCATTGCCTGTCATCATTTTCTTCAGGTTTAGAGAAACATGAAAGTCACTAGGAACCAAACAGAAGAATGTGGGAATGGGAAGGGATTTGGAAATGATGGTTGACAATTTTTTCTGGGTGAGGCAGGTGGAATCTGCTGGTGCATTGACATGATGTAAAAGGATTAGGTGAACTGCCAAGGGGTGTGCTTTCTAGTTCTTTCTAGGGGAATTGGCACATCATTAGACATTGAAGAAAATTCAGCCAGCCCGTTGGTTAAGTGCCTTTTCTCTGCAATAGTAGTCTTCAATTTGTTTTTTAGGTTACAATAATAAGTGGCAGTAATGGTGTTATTCTTTTCTATTGAATATATGTTTGTAAACTATATGACACTTTAAAAGCGAAAATTTCATAAACAAAAAACAAAAAAGTAATCATTTAGTTGTATATAGTTATATAGGTTGTGATTTAATCATTTATGAATTTATGCTGTCTGTTAGAAAATTTATAATTATTAAAACCAATATTTTAAAATTTAATTTTTTTAATATAGCTCTGCAAGCAATAGAATTATTCATGCAAAAGATTATGCATCTATCCAGTTAAATATTGCTGAGGTATGTTTTTAGATGAATTATTATTATGAATTTGATGAAGTATACTATTATACTAGTGTTGGAAAAATTTTTAAATTTTCATATTTTTTAATCATAAAAAAATCTTTCTAAATACAGTAGAACCTCGGACCTCCATTATCCGGATTTTCGATTATCCGGATTGTTCAAAATAAACAAAAATTTTACGAATTTGCTGATTTGCACTTGGCGAATTACGACACTGTTTATGTACGTGATGGAATGCATAACTTTTTTTGTTTCAACAACGTCTCACCCAGCACAGTGGTCGTAAACTCTTAAATATATTTTACGTAGTAATAAAAATATAACTTGACATACGTATTTATAAATAATTTATATTCAAATTACATCATTTCTATGACCAAGGGCGGCGTAAGGCATGGACGACGTGGGCCACCGCCTATGCCTCGCGGTCCGAAGGGCCTCGCGCCTCGAAGGTTTATGCATTACTTAAAAGCCGCGAACGCGACGAAAAAATTTTACTCGTCATAAAACGATAAATAGTTTGTCAAATTTTTATTCATAAAAATGCAGTTTCAACTGCTTTTTATTTTATAAAATCCGTCTTCTTGCGCCACCAGAGGGCCTTTTAAACAATAGGTAGTCTGTTAGCGTTGGTCAGTAGTAGTCCAAATTCAATACGAACGTTTGTTTCTTGAAAATTTGATCACGATTTAAATACAGTATTTACTTTTAATGTTACCGATATGTCATCGAAAAGAAAATGTGTTGTATTATCATTAAAAGACAAATTAAAGTATTTGTTTCGATTATCTGGATTTTTCCTTATCCGAACTACCTTCATCCCCAATTAGTCCGGATAATCGAGGCTCTACTGTACATTATTAACTGTGATTGATTTGCAAGTGAGATTCACTTTTTAAAATGTTCAAAAAAAATTTTCTTTAAGAAATGATTTATTCTTAAATCTTACTGAATATTTATTATTTTAAACCCATTAATTTAGGAATTGGATACCTTAATTTGAAATATTTAAATGTTTTAAATGACTATGTAATCATGAAAGAAATAATTATTTTTTTATGTCAGATTTTATTTGATAAAAGTATAAGAGCACTGTGTCGGTGTTAATTGTTCATCAAAACTTTGTTAACACCGATAGACAGTACTCTTAAACTTTTATCAAGCTATGTAATAATGATTGGAAATTTCAAAATTTACAATATTGAAGACATATACAAAAAAATTTTCAGTCTTCAACATCCTTTCACAATTACTAGAACACAATCAACATTTGTGGAATCAACCTTCTTTTGTAGGCTTTTTTCCAATTATATTTAGTAAATTAGCTAAAAGTTTCATGACATTGGATATCTTCGAAAATTTTCATTGTAAAGAAAACCATTCTAAAACTATAGGACAAAATATGTATTTAAAAAATTAAAAATATACACTGTTGAAGACATACATAAAAAAATTTTTTGCAGTCTTCTTCAAGGTTCTTTTGCAATCACTGGGATATAATCAACATTGGTGAAGTCGACCCAGACATGTGAAAGGATGTTGAATTTTAGAATTTTTTTACTATGGTTGGAAAATTTGTTTTGTAGTGAAATGATTATGAATAGAATAATAATTTAATAATTAAACTTAATATTATGGAATTCATCAGAAGAATAATTTTTCAGGAAAGAAACACCCAAATTCAGTATTCTAATGTTTTCGGCCACTACTTTATCGGCCCTCTTCAGGAAATGTATAATGAAATAACTGTTCTATTTATAGAATGTAGCCACATTCTAGTTTTCAAGTTTCAAATCAGTTTGAACAACATTTGTGACATATCGTATACAATTTATCTTTTAAGAGTTAAATAATACTTCCACGCATTTGGTACAGGTATGTAATCTGTGTTGATGCAATACTCCTCTATATATGATACATCACAACCACTGTTCAAACTTATTTGAAACTTTTGAAAATTAGAATGTGACTACATTCTATGTATAGAACTGTTATTTTGTTATACATTTCCTGAAGAGGGCCGATAAAGTAGTGGCAGAAAACATTCAAATACTAAATTTGGGTGTTTCTTTGCTGGAAATTTTGCATGTAGGTGTGATTCTCCGTATGTATAGTTTCAGTTTGCTTGTACAGTTGTTTTTTGTAAGAATAATTTTTAAGAATATCAATTATTTAAAAAAAATTTTGTAATCTTTAAATTTTGAATTAATGTAATTTTCATAAAGGTAAAAGAAAGATAGTTAAAAATTTTAAATAGGTAAAAATTTAGACTATCAAAAATAAAACAGAAATAATAATTTTTGTACTTGGAATAAAATAGCAAAACTTCAATTCTGCTACAAATTAAAATAACATAGCTATTATTATCAGAATGAAGTTAAACATGTACAAGTCTTGTATTTAAATATTAATTCTATTATATTTATTTATAANCCTATTTAGGTGTTACTAACATGAAGAAAACCCACTATGTTTCATTAAAACACACAATATTAATAGAATAAATAATTCAAAAATATTAAAGTGGATATGAATCATATTTGTATATATATTTATTGAAATATTTGATATTTTATTTGAATGAAAAACTGAACAAATTTTTAAGAATATTTTGAAACTTTCAGTAGATTAACTTAAGCATTCAGATTACATGACATTGTTATTTTCACAATTTTATTACCATGGAGTATAATCAGCTTTTCTGTTAACAAGAGGATATCCAAGCTTTGACTTTTTGGATTTTGCCAAAATTTTTATCAAATATTAGTGATGAGATGATTAATTGGAAAAATTGAGCATTTTTTGGGAATCAGAATCAAGCAAATCTCATCACGATTTCTGATTCTTCTTCATTTAACAAGAAAATAATTATTTGTTTCAGTTGAGGATTAAAAGTTTTAAAATTACAATATTAATAATAAAGTGTTATTTTATTGGAAGCTTTTATGTTGACAAAACAGAGAGCACACAATGCCCCATACACAAGGTGACATCTGTTATAGTGGATTATTCTTTTGTGTAGACATTTTCAGAGTGATGAGAGATTGCACTCAGTCAATACTAACTGTCTCCATTTTAGGAGAGATAGGGTGGTGACATTAGGGTTATCACCTGGCCTGTATTGGGTCAGCTTATTTGGCAACTTCAAATCAAGGACAGCAGTCAACAAAAATATTTAAGTATTGGCAAAACAGTTTAAAATATAAACAAAATTATATTTTAATTCAAAAAATATTAGATAAAATCATTTTTAATATTTTGTATGTTTACTTATAACGATAAAACACTTGAACAACACCTTAAATATTTTTTTCAGCAACTGTTCAGGAAGACAATTTGAGTCTTGTTAAACCTGACAGAGATCTATGAAAAGGGGTCTAAAACTGTCATTGAAATAAAGTGTTGTTGAAAAAGTATTTAAGGTTTTCAAGCTAAATTGGTTTTGGCTTATATAGAAGTGTTTTTGTTATGATTCACAGATGATACTGTGAATCAGAATTGCACAAAGTGCATTTGTTATAAGTAAAAATAATCGTTTGCAGTTTACTGCTGTTTTGAGTTAAAAATTTATTTTTCTAGATGACAATCTAGACATTCTTGGCTCATGTGAATAAATTCAAATATTGGTTAACTCATGATGATATATTTGTTCAGCACACTTTGCATCATTTACTGAATCTCATTTAGTGTTAAATATGATGGAAATAAAGCATTTATAAAGCATACCAAATTCAAGAAGCATGAAAAAAGTGCATCTCCTTATTTACCTTCCCCCCTGATTATTGTATTGGCCAACAAAGCAGTTTCCGAAGATTGTAGACCTTAGATGACATGATGGGATAGTTCTTTGAGTAAAAGGAAATTAGCTGTAATTTCTTTGAGTGTAGTGTTGCAATATTAACTATCTGAAATAAGATTATACAGTAGAGCATCGATTATCCAACCCCTGATTAACCATCACCTCAGTTAACCGACCGCGTTCTAGTCGGCAAATTCAAATGTCTGCTAGCGATGTGGCACTACAATATTTAGCTATGTCTTGGCTACTTTAATATTATTTTTACATGTTTTAGCTGGCAACATGGAACAACCATGAAAGGGAGCCAGTATTTAAACGAGGCTTAATTTTCTAATTTTTAACGATACAATAACAACGATTATTATTTAAAAAAAAAAAATTGATAGGCTTAACATGGAGGAAAATTCAACGCAAAGTAGGTTAATAGCAATATACAGGTAACCCCCGTATAACACGGCACTTCTATAGCACGGATTCACTCTAACACGGTTCGAGAATTGGTACCATCCCCCGTATAACACGGTACTTTTATAACACGGATTCACTCTGACACGGTTCGAGAAATGGGTAAAACCCTCGTACAACATGAAATGTAATAAATTTTTACATACTTAAGTACTAATAGTTCACAAAAATTATTATTTTCATGAACTATTAGTACTTCAGTGTGTAAATTTTCTTTTCTCTTTTCCATACACATGGTCCTTCATGAAAATTGTTTCAATTTTGCCATATCTCGACGCTTCTGCTTCTGTTGTTGCCAGATGTTTTTCCCTTATTTCATAAGTGCTTAGCACCATATAAGGAAATTTATAAAGATCTTATAACTAGAAGCAAGCAATCTAAAATTACATACACTTTTTGCAAAAGGTAAAGCATAAATCTGAAAATAATGCAGAAAAATGCTCAGAGGATAACGATAACTTGCCAAAAAGAAAACGCTCTCGGTTAATTAATAGTGTTTTTAGTGATGACGAAGAAAACATTGTTTAATTTATATTAATATGTATCACTTAAAAAAATTTTAATGAAGATATTTATCTTAATTATGAAAATATACTAGCATGTTTTTTAATTTTTGGAACCTAACCCTCCTTTTCGTACTAGTTCTTTGATTCGCATAACACGGCAATTTTTTGGAATGTAACTACCATGTTATACGGGGGTTACCTGTACTAATATACTAATTACATGGGATATAATAATATACTACACTAATAATGGATGTTTTCATACTTTTCGGTTATTCGACTTTTCAATTATCCGATCAACCCCAGTCCCCAATTGAGTCGGATAATCGTTGCTCTACTGTAAATTTGTTTTGTAGTATGCAATAAAAGGATGCATATTACAAAACAAATTTTGTAGTATGTGTGCTTATGTATAGTTCATGTAGAACAACTCCATTCGTACACATGTTCTATGTGAATGGAGAATTTTCCGGTTTCTTTTGAAAGATTGATTCTGGATTTTTTGGTCATTTTCCATTAAGCTTGATGTTTATTAATGAGTGGAGTTAATGAACTCTTAATGTAAATCATTAATTTTTCTAAACAAAAATAACTTTAGAAACTAATAAAAAAAAAACTGAATGGGGAATTGTATTGGAATTCAGAGTTTTCAGCAGAATCAGAATTGGGGAAAATTTGGTGCCATCCCATCACAATATGTTCTTGGTTTAATTTGTATCAGTAATCAATAAACAAAGATCAATAAATTTCTCTGTAAAAGCTTAATTTCTTAAATTAATAAGAAAAATTTTTACTGTTTTTTTTTTATATGAAACCAAATTTAAAATATTTGATAGTTTATAAATAAATAACATTTTTTGTAGGTTGATGAAAATACAGGCAGAGTTACAGGTACAAACAAAGCCTATGCTATATGTGGAGCAATTAGACGAATGGTGAGTTCTTATTTTATGGCTGACTAAAAATTTAAAATTACAGTGTATTCACTTAAAATTTTAAGTTTTGATGTTCATTTTTATTGAATATAATGATTAATTTTTATTACCATATCATATGTATTCATTCTGATAAACAAAAATAAAAAAAAATTTTCTCAATTATTCTTACAACTTCAGAAGGTTCACAGTTCAGGTAGTAAAAAAAAAATAAATTCCCTTTTGTGAAAAATAAATTGAATTAATTTATGATAATTAATCTGGAAGTAACAGATACAATGCATTTTTCCCTTGATTTATGCAGAGTATTTGTTTCACATGGTTTTTTTTAATATGTTTAAAAACAATGAAAATTTAGTCTGTCAGTATAGAAAACAATATGTGAGAGAAATACCTATGTGTATTATAAAAAATACATTACATTAATTTTGTACATAAAAATATATCTTTAATTTTTTTAACATACTGATCACATCTTTCACTTCTTAAGTCCCAATCTAAAGTGATCAGTGTTAGATAAGAATTTTTAACTAATTTTGCATTTTAAAACACCCCTATCATAAAAAGTATTTGTATGACTATGCCTGTTTTTACCCAATATAAGCATTTAAAAGATTATTTATTTTTATCTTATTTAAGTATTTGAGGGATTTTGTTTTGTTTTATTTAATTATTTGTAACGTGTTACTTTTAAGTTACACTTGGTAAAGCTGTGATTTTTGTAATAGCTTGACTGATATTACAGTTTATAATTCTCATATACAAATTAATAGTGAAATTAAAGTTTTTATCACTTGACAAATTTTGAAGGTATTTTATGAATTAATCAATCCAGATTCAGAATTGGAATCAAGGTAGTTTTGTGCAGAGTGCAGAAAAGTAATTTGTTATCACTTTGCAGAGATGTTTATTATGTTTTACATGAATCAATCAAAACAAGGCCAGAATGATATATTAAATAAAAAGTAGTTAACTAAGAATTTTTGATGTATTGATTTATAATAATTTTATTAAATATGATAGAACAAATAAAACTGAGACTGTATATAAAACATACTGCATAAATTTAGGGATGAATGTGTTATTGCAAAGATTTCTTGTTAAAATATACTTTTACTAATATCAATACATGTTTATAAGAAAAAGTATACCTAAGCATAAAGCATTTTTGTTTTATGCTTTTAAATTTCTTGAACTATAATTCCATTAAAATTGCAATGCAAGATATTCAGTGTGTTTAATTTTTATATTTGAATTTAAAATATATTTTTATAAAATGTTAATTATAATTTTTAATTTCTAATTTGTTTAGGGAGAATCTGATGATTGCATAAACAGATTAGCTAAAAAAGATGGTATTTTACCTAAGTAAGTAGAGTAATATATACAGATTTTTGTGTAGTATGTAACTTAGAATATTCTGCAACTTAAATTAGAAATAAAATTTTTAATATCATCAATAATGTTAAAAAGATAATTAAAACTAAGGAAACATTAATTCAGTTGGTACATATTACAAGAATAAAATATTAAATAATAAGCAATTTTTAATTACATAATGGCTGAAATTTTTAATTTATTTCATTTCAAATATATGCATTCCATCTCAAATTAGCAGTGTGTTGCCCCTGTACATCATAGTTTTCCTGTTAGCAATAGTTGTATCTAACTCCTTTCATGGGAAAATTTTTGAATTGAAATAACTTGACTTCCTGTTTAAACCAGAAGTTCTTATATACCTAATTGAGGCTTCCTGCCCTTAAGCTTTTCATATCTGGTCTGCTTTCATCTATCTAACTCCATTCTTCTGATTAAGGAAGGACAGGCAGTCAGTTGGACAGATGACAGTGGTAATTTATAGGTCTAAAATTCTTTTCAAATTGCAGCCCAATAATATGATTATTTAAAAAGCTACTCTTGTTTCCTTTTTCTTTGAAATATGATTTTACAAAGGGTTGTAGTTATTATTGAAATATTTTATTATAAATTTCAGTTAGATACATTACAAAATCAAATGGCTTCTAAAGGAGGTTATGAATATGCTCTACCAGTTAGTGTTCAAATTCCAGTTGTGGATGTAAAAAATTAGGTAAGTTTTAATATGCTTCTGCATTTAGATTTAGTGTATTTTTTAAAAANTTATATATGAAAAATAATTTTTTGCTTGACATTGCAGGATCATCATAATGAGAGATTTTTAAAACAGTTTTCATGCAACTGAAACAATGTTTTATTTGTGTCACCTTATTTTCCAGTTTTACTTTATCAGAAAATCTAGTTTGATGGTTATAACATTTGTATAAAAACATCAAAAAACTATAATCTATAAATTAGTATTGACCATGCATAACTTTCCTGTTCCTTCAGTACACGTATCCCCACCACATAATACAGCTAACCCCCGTATAACATGGCACTTCTATAGCATGTTTTCACTCTAACACGGTTCGAGAATTGGGAATATTCCCATATAACACGGTGCTTTTGTAGCATGGGTTTTCTCTAACACAGTTCAGGAATTGAGTAAAACCCTCGTAGAACATGAAATGTAATAAAGGGTGCATTCTTTTATACTTCCGCGTAACTCCGCGCAAGCATTCTAATTGTTTTTGTGGCTACTTTGAATGCCCTTTCAACAAATAATCCATTTAATTGTAAAATTTTACAATTGGGACCCTTCTTTTGCCTCTAAAAGTTCATTTTAGAATTATAGATTCCTCCATCACAATACTATCAATAGTGTGGCACCGCCATCTTTCTTTCACCGTCATTCCTAAATGCCTACAAACAGCAGCATACTCCTGTTGCAGAGTGACTGCTATTAATTAACGAAGCACCCAAAAACTGTTAACCAGTTGATGATGCTCATGCTGAGATCATATAGAATGAATAATCCTATGGTAAAATATTTACTTAAATAATAAATAAGTATTTTATCTATGAAAAAAATGAATAATAAATCTGATTTAAATAAGGATTTAACAGCATGTTTTTTAATTTTTGGAACCTAACCCCCCTTTTTGCACTAGTTCTTTGTTTCGTATAACACAGATTTGCATAACACGGCAATTTTTTGGAACAACTCCCGTGTTATATGGGGGTTACTGTACTCTGTAGAAATTTTACACTTTTCTTGCAACAAGTGGAACTGTGGGTTTCATGCTTCCTCCATATGAAAGGGCCACTGTTCAACTGTTCAGTGCCCCCTCTCTCCCATTGAAGGTTTTTTCGCGTGCCAAATTGAGTGTGGTTTTTAATTAATTAATTAATGTCTGAAAGACTTAATATAAGAGTTGCTTAAATACAAAAAATTCTTGTAAAAATGTGAGAATAATTGCTTTTATATGATCTTATCAAAAACACTGATGAAACCAGGTTTAAAAAGTAAAGCTCAGTAAAAACATCAGAATAAAGGAAACTTTCGAAAGTTGCGGAATAAGGATAGTTGAAGCAGATTTGATAGTAAGACTCAACATGTGAATAAAGTGTACATTATACAGATTACAACTATAGGAAATTTTGAATGAAGCAACATCACTGTGTTAATAAATAGGAAAAATAAACATCAGCACAAAGGGGCTTCGAGCTCTACTTTGTGCCTTAAATTGTTGCACGTACATTAATTTAGCTGAACATTAGAACATCTTTAAGCAGTATTAGTGAGAGAAGTTTGGAGTAATAGGTTTATGGGTTAATAAGAGGAGAAGAGTTGGGAGGGGGTGGGGTGTCCAAGTTTCGTGGTAATTAAGTATGTTGTCATAAATATTGCATTTATAGAAGAATTATTAGAATTGGTTTGGTTTATTTGGTTACAGCAACACAACATGTGAATCTGCTGAAGAGGATGCATCCTGGAAAGACTTATGTAAAGTTGGTTCCTATTTAGGTGTTACTAACATGAAGAAAACCCAGAAAACTCCACATAGCCAGTCTGTTGGCTATGTGCAAACCCACAACTGACTACCAATGTTCGGGGATTTTATCCACTCGGTTACTGGAGTGTACTTGTTGGGCAGCAATTTGAAAAAATTTTAGACCTATAAATTTTCACTGTTGTCCATTTGTCTGTCCTTAACCTCAACAATGGAGTTAGATAGATGAAAGTTGAGACCAGATATGGAAGGTTTAAGAGCAGGAGGCCCAGATTAACCATATATGAACTTTTGGTTTGCATTGCAAGTCATGTTATTTCAATTCAAAAATTTTCCATGGTCCCTTAGTCTTGAGTCATAACTCACATGCTTTCCCATCTCACCATGTGAGTTTCTACTCTCTTTGAGTCAAGCATGTGAGATCTCTACATGAAAGTGGAAATGGCTGATGGATATGCTATTCTGATCGCAATCGAAGCATTAGAAAGAGCTGAAAGAGTTGTTTAAGAAGGCAACAAATTTTTCGACCAAGAGTAGATGCCATTTCTTTTCATGTCAAGTCAACACTAATAAAAAAAATTTAATTCATAATTAGTAAAATTATACAGCAAATTTTTCCAAAAATAAAAAGAAGTATCAATTCATCGAAAAAGAGAATTAAAATGATAGTAAATTATATGTATAAATTATTAAGAGCATAGACACTATATTAAGATTATTTATTAATCAGAAGTGTTAAGTTCTGATTAATAAATAATGTTTATAGACAAAACAATTTAAGAAATAGATCAAGGAAGAAAAGATTATATTAAAATACTTTTTCCATTACACAACAAAATTTTTAGCTCTAACACATGCAATTAATTTTTCAACTATTTCTCTCCACAAATCAAATTGTCTTTTTTTGTAAATTTGTTGTCAAATTTTTCACTGTTCATTTTCTTATTATTTTCTATATCTATACTAATATTATAGAGGTAATGCTTGTATGTATGTATATATGTATGTAAGTTTATTTGCAGCAGGTAAACTCCGAAACTACTCATCCGATTTCAAAAATTCTTTCACCAATATTTAGAATGGAACCTCAGGGTGGACATAGGCTATATATTATTCCGTTAAACATTCATATAAATTAAATGATATCATCTATGGTTAAGGCTTTTTTGTCCAACAGATGGTGCTACGAGTATGACGCCCTAAGTTTGCTTTTCTGTGAGGCATTATGCTTTTCTGTGAAAATGAACTAAAGCGGATCATCTTCTATCTATCTATATAAATAAAAATGTAATGTTCGTTTGTTCTACCGATTCCTTTGAAATTTTGACACAACGCTGCATTCGAAAACGCACATGTTTTTATATACTGTAATATACGTGTCGAAATTTCCCCCACTGAAGGGAGATGGTTAGGATTAAGGCTTACAGTAAAGAACTCTGCTTCTATTTATACTATTTTAGATGCGGGTTTTTGATTGCATTTTAATAGGGTACGTTAACAGAATGTACACTAAGAAGGGATTTTTTGATATTCCCCCGCGGGGGAGAAGAACAGAATTAAGGCTTACCGTGAAGAACTTGGCTTCTATTATATTATTTTAGATGCGGGTTTTTGCATGTTTGATTGCGTTTTAATAGGGTACGTCAAGAGAATGTACACTAAAAAGAAATTTTTCGAAAAATCCCCCCCCCCCACGGGTGAAGTGTTATACATATATAATAGATACATTTTGAGCCACAACAACATGTGGCAGGGTCTGCTAGTACTGTATATTACTAATATTTCTTTTTGTTCTTTTCGTTTATTTTTAAAAATAAAACATTGGATGTTTCCATTTTGTTTCTGCATACTGTATTGCTATAAGACAAAACTTTTAACTGTAACACATGTAAACTAATTCACATTGATTTGTTTACAACTTGTTACACTTAAGTTGATTTATAGTTGCATTATAATATCATTAAATCATTACAGTTGCAAACCCAGATGCATTGTAAATAATCCCATCATGCTTAATGTGACCAAGTGAGTATGACATATTTCCACTTGCCTTTTGAGTTCACTTGATGGGCCTAACTCAAGACTATCAATTTTGTGAGTCATAGTAACATGAGTGAGTTCGATGATGTCAATTTAAGTACAACACAAAAAACTAAGACTAAGGGCCCTGAATGGAGTTGGATCCGTAACCAGCACAACACTATTGTGAACAGGAAAAGTATGATGTATAGGGGCAAAACACTACTACACTCCATGCAAGCAAGTTCAATGTGCTAGCTGTCGTAGTAATGGCACATCTATTTCATGCTATATCATTGTCACAGTAATTAAGTGAATATAATATATATAGAAATTGAATCAATATTTTTAGATGGAATGTATGGCATTATCTAAGATAAGTTAGAAATATATGTACATAATTGACAAGTTTCATAGCAATTGATAGAACATCCTAGTTGTACTGTACATAACAAACATCCTCATATATATATACATACATAGTGGTGCCTCGTATAACATACTTAATCCATTCCATGTGCATGTCCATTAAGTGAAAAATCCGATATACGAAACGCATTTTGCCATAGAAAAAAATGCTAAAACATATAATTTGATCCACAGCATAAAATAACCGTACTGTACCATAAAAAAAATTTAAATGGAGCAGTCACCAATTATGCCAGGTAGTCAGATGTTGTGAGGAGGAGGTGAAGGAACACTTTTTTCACACATTCATATGGATACAGACTTTTTACACATTGCAGCAGGTCTCTTTTTATTGTTTTTTAATCGGAATCAGATTAGGGAGAGACTACCAGAGCTTGCAGGGCAGTGGCATAGCAAGGGGGATGCAAGGGGGTGTATCATGCAATGGTCTCCAAGACAAACTATATGTGTTTCTGGAGGGGGGTGCCAATAAAGTGTCGTGCCCTGGGCGCCAGTTATGTTTGCTACGCCACTGTTGCAGGCCAACTCCTCTTGTTTCATCCTTTGTTTTTTGGCAGATGGCTTCTTGAAAATCATGTGGTCTGTTTCTCTCTTCTTCAACACCTGTCGGAAATGACGGGCAAGGGTGTCATTGTAGGGATCATTAATCCTGTTAGCCTCAGCTCTGTTTGGATAATGAGTATTAGTAAACTCCTGAACCTCTCCCCATTTGACAAGGAATTTTTTGTCAACTGATGATTTCTTGCTTTGTTTCAATTGAAATCACCTTTCTGTTTTTTAGAAGCCATGATTTGCACAACACTTGAATAAATGTAAATACCCTGCACTGAGGTGATGTACATAATAAATAAAGAAGCAAGCCAAATCCCAACGGGAGCTCTGTACTTCAGATATAATAATATATTCTAATAATGCTAATATATTATAAAAATAGCAGATTGTCATTGGCAATGGCAAAAGAGTGGAAACATCATTTGCACTTGTTCGCAGAAAGTCCGTTGTTTGCCTCACATAACTGCTGAATGGAAAGTCCATTGTTCGTAGCCAGTCTGTTGCATGAGTCATGTAACGGCCAAACAGAAAGTCCGTTGTTCGCAGAGTCCATTATTTGAGGCATACGTTATATGAGGCACCACTGTATATATATATAATTTTATATACATATACATATACATATATACAAATATTGTTGCATTATACAACAAAATATACATAATAATACAACAAAAAGTACACCTTTCAAGCTTTTATTATTTAAATTTTATATTCTGTTGTAATTGAAAAATACAGTGGTGCCTCGTATAACGGACGCTGCGAATAACGGACTTTCTGTTTGGCCGTTACTTGACTCGAGCAACGGACTGACTGCGAACAACGGACTTTCCGTTCGGCAGTTACGTGAGGCGACCAATGGACTTTCTACGCACAAGTGCGAATCACGTTTCCACTCTTTTCCCGTTGCCAATGACAATCTGCTATTTTTATAATATATTAGTATTATTAGAATATATTATCAGTATATCTGAAGTACAGAGCGTTGGCATTAGGCTTGCTCCCTTGTTTATTATGTACAACACCTCAGTGCAGGGTATTTACATTTATTCAAGTGTTGTGCAAATCATGGCTTCTAAAAAAACAGAAAGGTGATTTCAATTGAAACAAAGCAAGACATCATCAGAAGGAGTAATACCCCGTTCGCACCGAGCATTTCGATCTAGATTGTGACTAAGGTCAGAGAGAGTTCCTTGGTGCGAACGCTCTCGACCGTTTCAATCTCGACTGAAACGAGGTTCTATCGCGATCGACTGGAGAGAGTTCTTGAAACTAGATCCAGTCATAAGAGAGATCCCACAATCCCACGCGCGCGAGAAAATACAAGATGGCTGCTGAACACGTGTCCGGCTATTGACAGAAAAATAAAAAAGACATCTGGAGAGACGATGACATCTGTCTATTATTAGATATACGGCAAGAAAAAGTATTTATATCTAACCAAAACTCCCATTTTGTTTGTTGGTGTTTGTGACTTACCGCGTAGTTATGTCAATTTTATCATCGCGTGTAATAGCCGGGTTCTTCTCAAGCGAGTTACCTGTGCGAACAGCACAACGTTCCACTAGCGACAGTCACAATCCAGATTGTGGGTAAATCGAGATTGAAGTGAGTCGTGGATTGTGTGTGAACGGGGTATAAGAGTTGACAAAAACTTCCTTGTCAAATGGGGAGAGGTTCAGGAGTTTACCAACACTCATTATCCAAACAGAGCTGAGGCCAACAGGATCAATGATCTCTACAATGACACCCTTGCCCGTCATTTCCGACAGGTGTTGAAGAAGAGAGAAATAGACCACCTTGGACGTGTTTTTCAAGAAACTAGCAGGGAAAAAACAAAGGACGGAACAAGAGGAGTTGACCATGCAAGCTCCGGTAGTCTCTCCTGAATCTGAATCCGATTAAAAAACAATAAAAAAAAGTCCCGCTGCAATATGTAAAAAGTCTGTATCTGTACGAATGTGTGAAGAAAGTGTTCCTCCACCTCCTACTCACAGCATCTGACTACCCGACATAATTGGTAACTGCTCCATTTTCATTTTTTTTTTATGGTACAGTACGGTTATTTTATGCTGCGGAACGAATTATATGTTTTAACATGTATTTCTATGGGAAAATGCGTTTCCTATAATGGACTATTCACTTAACGGACGTGCACCTGGAACGGATTAAGTATGTTATACGAGGCACCACTGTATCAGACTTCATAATGGTCCCCTTAATCTCCTTTTGAGGCTGAGAAAGTTGAGTAAGGGCTCTTTCCAGCATTTTTTTTGCCTTTTGCCCATAGTACTTTTTCAGGACATGATTATTTAGTTGCCACATTTCCACAGTAAATATTTAACAACATATACAAGTAGTGCTGAAAAATTGGATTAATGTAAAAATTTATGTGCATGAATTCACATGTTATTGCACATATGAATACAAATTTAAATTACTGTATAGATAACAGAAAAATTAGAAATTATATGTATGTACATATTTATAATTATTTAAAAAGGAAAATTGCCATTTTATTGTTTTATGTAGGAATATATTATGTCTTAATGAGAAGTAAACTATTAACTAAAAGTTTTTTAGTATTTGAAATCAATTTAAATTCTGTTTATTATAAATCATTTAATAATGATGATAAATAATAATTTACAAACATTGTTTTTTTTTCTTTTTCAGGTCATTTTGAATGGGTCAAATGAATCTTTGTAACCACATAATTGAACATTTGTTATAATAAAATGTTTGTGGTATATATCATGTATTATTATTTCTTATTTGTATCATTTTAAATATTTCAGACCTAATTAATTCACATATATTATCTGAAAATATTTCAGAGTATATTTACCTACAATAAAATGGTTTAATAGCCGGAAAAAATACAATTTTTAACGGTTAAATTTGATTTCTGAACATTGATGTTTTTACATTATAAATCATAGACAATTAGTTTTTATGTTAAATAATAATAGTTTTTATTAAAATTTTACCTAAAGAATAAATTATAAAAACGATATAGGTATTTTCAAGAAGTCCAAACATTTTTCTCTTAATTTAAATATATTCAGTTCATCACAGAAAATTCTGGATGAGACTGATTATTGAAATAATAATTGCCATTGTTTCAAAGTGATAAGTCTATCAGGTTTTTTTTTAATAATAAACTTTTATTTATTTGGCTTTTGCCTTTACAAGGGGAAGGAAGCAAACATGTATGTTTGTACATAAAACAATGTAGAAATAACTTTTTACAAATATGTAAAATTTGTTGAGCAAAATTAATAGATAACAAATTTATTATAATAGAGTTAGTGAAAATTGAAAGAACTTCTATTACATTATATAAGGTCATACCCGAAGATCCAGACGTCTGTCACGGGCAATTAAAAAAAAAAGGGCGCCCCGGCAGTCGGGGCACGTTTAATATAAACCAAAGCATATGTATCCAAATAGCCCAATAGGCTAAAAGTGTGTGTAATATATAAATGCAAGCCGGAAATTTTACACAGATTACGTGAGTGCAGTTGTCCGGCTAACTTATTCCATCTTTCTGCTAATTACTTTGAGGATAGAGAAGCAATTATCTCCCTGGGGCATCTTCAATTTACACGTAAGCTACAACGCGGCTGTCCATTGGAGTCTGTTTGTGGGCCCCTGTTCTGAGATATTTTATTCAATAACTTCTTCCATACTGACTTTGGCTACCAATGTCGTGTTTATGCATATGCAGACGATGCCTTTGTGGTTTTCCCTGCCCCATCAAGAAACTACATAGAAAGGAAAGCCACTGACATTCTTAAAAAAGTATACAACTGGGGTGTAAGAAATAAACTCAGCTTTAACATGACAAAAGACTAAGGGAATCGTTTTCTCCTCTCCGGGAGCCCCTGACCTTTACAGACGTGCCTTGTATCAGGTTTCGTAATCTATATATATAAAAATGAATGTGTGTGTCTGTTTGTCTGTCCTTCATGCATTGCCACACCGTTTATCCGATTGCCGTGAAACTTTGGGAAGTTGTTTAATATACTCCGGCGAAGGTTTGTGGCATAGTACGATTGCCATAAAACTTCGGAAAGTTTTTAATACACTCCCGCGAAGGTTTTGGCATAGTACATTTATCCTACGATAGATGGCGCGCGTTTACACGATCATTCGAGCACAGTGTGTTCGATTTCAAATTGTGAAGACCATTTCCCCCTTCAAAAAATATTTCTATATATGCATTTGTGAACTGTTATTTACGATATTCGTAATAATGTTTGTTTAATCACTTTATTTCAACTTTTTTTTTTTGCTAATTACGTATTCGCTCGAACTTTGTTAAAACTTTAAGCTAGTGAGTCAATAAAAGTAAGTCATCTCACTCTCCTTGGGGTTGTGATTGATCATAAACTCTCCTGGAAACAGCATATAAAACACATTACTAGTCAAAGTAACTTGACCTTTAATGGTTTTTTAAGGATTGCCAGATGCAAGTGGGGCCTCTGTTTTGAGGCAGCTAATGCCATATATGATTGCCTGTTTTTACCAACTATCTCATATGCATCTGCTGTTTGGAGCACTGCTGCCTCTCAATCTCAACCATCGGTGTCTGAAGTCTGCACAGCAGATTGCCTGCCTTATTACGACTTACCAGGTGCTATTCCACTGTTTCAAATGCAGCCCTCCCTGTAGTGGCTGGGAAGCTCTCCATTCTCCAATTTCTCCATTTTAATAGGAAACGTTTCTGTGTTTCTGTATCTCTAGGGGCAGGGATGTTGATATTAACGGAACCATTTTTAATGCTACCATGTTTAAATTAGACAGACCTGTATCTACACTCCCACATCCTGCCTTAAGGAAGGGACTCTCTCCTCATGTTACCTCTACAAAGATTGAAGCTTTTACAGATGGATCCAAGTCAACGGACGGCACGGCAAGTGCCTTTGTGATCTCTCAGGCTGGTGAAGAAGTTTACAGTGATTCCTTTGCTCTACACCCGGAATGCTCTGTCTTCCAAGATGAGATCTTCACTGTATTGATGGCAATCAACTGGTGCAACTCTGATGTTGTGAACAAACTGATAAACATCTTCTCAGACAGTGCTGCGACTGTTGCTGCTTTGGAGAATAAAGATAATACTCACCCTGTTGCGAACGACATCTTCTCTGCAGCTTCTACGTCTTTTAACAAGTATGCCATCAATTGGATCAAAGGACACAGCGGCATTCCGGGTAATGAATGGGCTGACTTTCTGGCGCGAAACGTAACGCCTAATCCTGATAATCCTCCTGCCTATAAGCGAATGAGATTGTAGGCCAGATAAGGTATCTAAGTCAAAACTTAAATACTTTATCTGGGACAATGCTTTGGAAACTTGGCAACTGGATTGGGACAAGATCCCACAACAACACATAACAAGACGTTTTATCCCAAAGCTCAAGGAACGCATTCACAGCAAATGGATTCAACTCACACATGATTTAGTCCAATTTTTGACAGAACACGGGCGCTTTCGTGTTTACCTGAAAAGGTTTCACCACTCTAATTCTGACTGCTGTCAGCTGTGTGGGGTGCGGGACGGTGTCATGTATTTATACAACTGTCCTATGCTGGATGACATCAGGTATCAGGTATCAACTCGCGANTGACAGAACACGGGCGCTTTCGTGTTTACCTGAAAAGGTTTCACCACTCTAATTCTGACTGCTGTCAGCTGTGTGGGGTGCGGGACGGTGTCATGTATTTATACAACTGTCCTATGCTGGATGACATCAGGTATCAGGTATCAACTCGCGAGCGACTTCTGACCAGAGTGGACGCATGTTGTTTACAAGATGGCGGCGAGAGACTTCGTCGAATGCTACTATGGAAATTACGGCAAGCATTAAAACGGTAAACTTGACAGTTAATTGTTATCACTAACTAGATATACAACAAATATAAAGAATCTTTATAGAATAGTAAGTTTAAAAAATTTTTTATTTTTTTTAACAAAATCAGAAATTATTAAGTTACGTAAAAGATTATTAATTATAGTACATACAACATATATACACAATTCATTTGTCNATTTTTGAAATGTTGCATTTACAAAATCAGAAATTATTAAGTTACGTAAAAGATTATTAATTATAGTACATACAACATATATACACAATTCATTTGTCTTTCTGTTTACATTCATCTTCAAAATCAGCTATTTTCTTCGTTGGAAGCGCGAGCAGTGGAAGCGGCGATCAAACTGGCTTGGTAGCTGCTTCCAAACGCGCGTGTAGAAGCGTCATCTGATGGTCGCTACACGCTAAACGCGGTCGCTGGACGCTGCCACGTAGGACGTAGCCCAATACAATATAAGCGAGCCATAGATGGGTTTTAAGTTTTAATGTCTAAACGCTGAGTTATTGGAATATTGGAAGCTTGGGGTGCCATCGCCCCTCTGAATCCGCGCCTGGGTGATAATAGACTACCTTATTTTATAATCAATTTAATTTTTGTTCTGTTTGGTATCCCAGCAATGATTCTTTTATGTATTCAAGAGGTTCACATGAAATAAACCATAAACATTTTTAAAAAATATTCCAACTACTAAATCAAAAAGAACATACGGTATTTATCATATCTCCCATTTAAAAAAATGGTATATTTAACCGAAGTTGTATCACTAGAGATTTAATCTTATAGTTTAAATTAGACAATAAGTAACGCCAGTCCTCGGAAGAGGTGTATCCAGCCAACTTCAAACAATATGTATTCTAATTAATTAACAATGCCTTACTGTTCTTATTACCAATTTAATCTTTAACTGTCTACTGATGAGGGGTATGTTTACCCGAAACACGTATATGTATATGTGTACAGAAAAAATTACTACTACAGGTGAATTTCGATAAAAGTTTTATTTTTCTGATCTAACTGTCAGTTTGGTATCAATTATTAAACACCGGTGTAACGTTCTACTAATAAGCTATGTCCGAGTAGACAGTTAAAGATTAAATATGTATTCTATTTTGTAACCAATATGTATCATTTAATTAATGACTAGTACAGTAGTCTCAGAAATTTGACCCTCGATAACTCGACATTCCGTAAAACCTGTGTCGTTCAAAAACAAAACATACGTAATCTATTAATTTAATTATAATTATTAAATTTAAAAGAGATGGCGCCTACCTCTAGAGCCAAATTACTGGGCATTACCGCTACTAATAATTATTAAAATTATTAGTAGCGGTAATTGACTTTCTTAACATTTGAGATCACATCCCGGTAAATTTTTTTTTCTATAAGACAAAGGCCCAGTTCCAACAAATTTACTTGTAAATACCTTTCCAATATATTTTTAAAGTTCACACATTAAACTAACGTAAGTGTTAATAATTATGTTATAATCATAAAGAGTATTGGTACTGATACAATTACTTGTGTGGTGTGGCAGGGTGATAGAAATAAAATTACAGTTAAATTAGTTATCAATTACTGGACTAATGAAATTTTGTAGCATATTGTAGTTTCCTCAGGCCAACATTAATAAATTAATTTGTGCTGATTTTCATCGACATATCTCATTCTGATCACCAAAAATTTATTATTATTCGTTATTATTAATGTTATTATTCGGTGTAAAATTGATTATTGTATTGTTAAGTTGATTTTAGCGGTGTTGGTTTGAAAAAAGGCAATGAGAAAAATATTTAGGCCTTGTAACTCATCATAGAAGTCAGCTGAGCAGGGAAGCAAACAAAAGGATGTCAATTTATCAACAAAAATCTTTTCACACCATACAAAGTGGTTTGCAAAGTGTCACATCTCACAACGAGAGCAAATGCATGTCTTCACATGAAAGGCCCTCTTAGGCCGCTTTCGTACTATCCGGGTTAGGTCTATACCCGGATCGTATGAAAGCGGTCTTTGAGGGCCTTTTAAATCTTACTCATTGTGGGTTCGGCCAGACCCACAATGAGGCAGCCGTGTCCAACATATCCGGACAGACCATTCATGAAAAATTTCTTTTGTCCTAATCTGATTCGATCCTGGGTGTCCCAGAGCAAGGTTAATGCCTCTACCGGCCATTTAGCCATAAACTATTTTACTTTACAGTCAGTGATAGCAGGCATCTATCCAGATTATTTTAAAAGGAGGCAGTAAAAATTATTTTGACACTTTTTTATATCTTTTTCATGTGCCTATCAGGTTACCCCGATATCGGTGAACACCTGGCGCAGGTTAGTACGGATTAGTTTGCGCGCCAAGTGATGTTCTCGGGAAAGTTAATGGTTCAGAATGGTTTCCCATTGCCTTCTCTAGATACTGGATACGCGATGTTACGCGGGGAAGAAATGCCTTTTGGGAGATCTTTTAAGGGTAACTGGCCTCTCCCTATTCAGGCATTATTTAAACACGAGGAGAAAACCCAGAAAACTGCACGTAGCCAGTCTATCCTGTCGAGGCGCAAACCCACGACCGAACTCAGTGTTCAAGGACGGAACCGCTCGGCCACTGTTGGGTGCTTTCGTTATGTAGTTGTACAAATTAATTATTACATTCACTAGATTTAGTTACACGCTATTAGGTGTTTAACAGTCATAATTTAGAAAGAATAGTTATTTGGATAAAATTAATTAATCATTTTAATAAATTAATTGTAATCGCCATAAAAATTTGATTTTAAAGCACTATTTTTGCATTTCCTCTATCACTTTCTCAAACATTTCTTGTTTTTCAAGTTTTGATTATGCATGGTAAAAATACCACGAATAATCAAAACACGGTTTGCATTATATCGGAGAATTGAGTCTCTACTGTACATTGAAAGCATAAATGATTTATTATTATTATTTAAATCAAATTAAATCAAAGATTACATTGCTTGAGTAATTATTTATTGTGCCAGGCTGAAATTTTTTATCATATTTTTAATTTATTTAATTGAAAATATATTCTCTCTATCTCAAATTAGTAATGCTTGCCCCTTTACATCATACTTTTTATTTAACAGTAGAGTCGTGCCGGTCATCTATCTAACTCCATTCAGGAGAAAATGTTTGAATTAAAATATGTGACTTTCAGTTTACATCGGATGTTCATATATAGCATAATCGTTCATATATGTTCATAATCGGGCCTTCCTGCCCTAAGGTTTCCAAATCTGGTCTTGTCTTATCTATGTAACTTCATTCTCGAAATTAAGGAATGACGGACAGACGACGGACGATAGTTAAAATTTATAGGTCTACAATTTTTTTAAATTGCAGCCCAACACAAACACAAAAGAACACAAAAATAATTATTATGGTTTATTGCAAATACACGCAATATCAAATAACTAATAGCGATGTTTATTTTTTGGCAATGACACGTAGAATATGAAACTTAAAACAAACTTTTGAAGGTACTTTGATTTTAGGTTGCATCTTTAACTTTTGCGGCCAATTGTGTTGTTTGTTTTCAAAAAGTCTTAATATCCGTACTGAACGAAAAGATATGGCCAAATGGCCGAGGCGATTAAAACTTTAACCTACCGCTATGGCCAAGAATCGAATCCAGACGAGCAACTCCCGAACAAATTTTTATGAGCTGTGTATCCCGCGTCTGTCAAGTGCCATCCCTCACCACCCGGCGCCCTCAATGTGGGCCTGGCCAAACCCATAATGGGCAGGATTAAAAAGAAAAATCCTCTGAATTAATGCCCACAGAGTGAAAGAATCAAAAACAGACTATGGCCAGACGTAACTATCGTCGATGATTGCAGGAAACTATCGATTCATCGACTATCAACAGTTTTGAAGCCATTACTACTGTTCGGTTCAAGATGATTAGTTGGGTTGGGTTTCCGTGTATCTCACACAAATCAGAAACTCATGTTACTGGTTCAACTGTCGTGTCCTCTCCTCTTTTTAAAGGATTGAAATGGTCAGTGACCAATCGATAATAGGGTCCGAAGTTTTCATTGGTCTGCTTCCTACGGAATTCTCAGAAGGTAGAGTGGCCCAGGGCCGGCCTTCTCTATAAAGGGGCCCGGGTGCAAGAAACTATTTGGGTCCTACATTTTTTGTAAAATAAAAAAAATTACAAACACAAACATATATTAATGCATGTTTATTTAAAGCGTGATTTTGTTCTTGCTAATACATGAATTACTTCAGGAAAATTATAATTTTTGCAATTTCTTTTTCAATGCTTAATATNGAAAATTTCATATGAATTTCACACGATTTCAACTAAAGCCTCTTAAATGATATCCATAATAAATATATTAACTGATTAGCATTGTTTTATACAATCACTTTATATTTCTGTATAGTTTAATTATATTGATACATTTGATTAACAATTACGACATTCAATTAGATTGGTATTCAGCATCTATTGAGATGAAAGCCACAGATATACCCCAATCATATTTATATTTCGGAACCTTAAAAAGTCGTCATCTGGATGAAGTGGGAATAAATCCCAATCGAATTATAAAAAAATAATATTTTAAATCGGAATTCGAATTTGAACTTTCAGAAGAATCAGGAAAATATATTATCAATTAACTTTCCTATGTATTATAAATAGTAATTACTTTTTAAGATACTTGTTTTCACTTCTCTTGTTAATTTAACGTGAACTTTTTAAATTAAAAAAATTGACATTAGCCATCTTTTGATTTACTCAAATTTGTATAGCACAGAATATGAAACTGGATATTCTTTATAATAAATAATTTTTTTTTCTATTCAAAATCTTTTTTGTATGAATTATATTGGTGATTTTCATGATAAGTAATGATTACCATAAATGTAATCATTACTAAAAAATTGAATGACACGATTTCAACGTTTAAGAAAAAATCGACATCTTTAAAAATTGTTGATTTTAGTGGTGCATTGTATCTTCATGGAGGTTCAGGCAAATTTGAATTAGAGGGTCCCATATACATAGTGTTGACTTCAAACATTTTTCTTCGGGAGAATTTTTAGGAGAATTCACCAGTATCCTCATTTATTTGTTTTAACGCGGCCTCTGACAGGCTAAGTTCTGCGCTTCTCCAGTGCACCCTGCGCCTGCACCACACTGGCAATCTAGGTCCCCAGATATGGCCCAAATTTAAATTTTGACATTCTTACTATAGTAGTGAATGTATAAAAGATTGGTTTGGGACCCCTGTCATGAAGCCCCCAGGAAATTGTCATTTTTGCCCATAGGATAACGCACCACTGGTTCATGTAACTCTTTTCAATAGCCCTTAATTAAAAACTTAATTTTTTTATTTCCAAAAAATATAATTAATTAAATTTTGTTTAGATTTATCAAAAAGGACATTATGACAGACCCTCTTTCGGTGATCTAATATTATTATATTTTTAATTTTAATATTTATGTGTATAGATTATATCCTTTAGATATGTTTTTTTGAGTTTATTATTCCTTTTCATTCATAATATGATATTGAATAACAATAAAATTTCTATAAAAATTGGCAGAAATTTCATGATTTTATGAAGCCAAAATCCTGAAATTTTCAAGAAATAATCTATTTCTTATAACATTGCTCACTATCTCAAATATATAGTAAAAATAATGAGACAATTATAAAAATGTAAATGAAATTATACGGTTTGAACTATTTTAAACCAGTAATTAATTAGTTAAATATATAATTACATTAAAATTAATTAACTCTTAAAATAATTCAGATATTAATTTAATTACAGTACAGTATTATTCATGATTAGTATTACAAGCATAAATTATAAAATTACTCTTTTTACGACTATAAATATAAATAACTGAAAATTCTGAAAAAAATGTGATAAATAATTCAAATTTTAAATGTACTGTTATTAAGAAATTAATAGCAAAGGTGTTGTTATTTCGCTATATTTTAAAATAAATAATAATATAAAAATATGGATGAAACTATACATTATTAAATTGCATGAACAGACGACTGGATGACTACTGCTCTGGAAGATCCAGATTCGAATTCGAGTCAGCAACCTCAGAAATTTTTCCGAAGCGGCCTGTACTAAATATGTCGGATCCTTTCCCTCCCAATCCGGCCGGTTTTATTATGGGCCTGACCAAATTGACGATGAGAATAGAAAAAAAGGCATTATTGTTACCCATAGGACGAAAAGAGTCAATATACATATATGATGTTAATTTGCCATTAAATTTTAATCACAGTAAAATTGAACAAATTCAAAATTTTTAAATTAAAAATAAGAGAAAAAAAATGAGAAGATTAGATAAATATCACAAATTTGAATTAAGTAATTATTAATGATTTTGATTCCTCTCATTTAATTTTGATTAGTGCCACAAAATTTTTACAAACTCCATTAATGTTAACCGGCTTTATACAAAACTTAATTAAAACAAAACTAATACAGTAGAACCTCGAAAACTCGGCTCTCGATAACCCGGCACTCCGGATAACTCGGCCACTCCCTGGCAGGGCAAAAAAATCCTTAGTTAATTAATTTTCATTATAGACAGCTTTATAAAAGTATAAAAGCTCTTATAAAGTATTTTTCTGAGGTCTGTCTTATCAGGTAAATTACTGTACACAGTGTATTCATTAATTTTCATTTTCATGTAGTAAAGGCTCTATGCCTTCATAAAGGATGTACTTTTCCTTTGTTTAAGGGTATTTGGGCAGTTTATTCTCTGTTGTATTCTCAAGTAAACAATACATACAAGTACAGTACANCACAATCAATTATCGCGTTCGCTCAGAGTTACTTTTTGCATCTTCTGTATAATTGATTATTTTCATTTTTCTTGAAAATTTAAGCAAATTCATATGTAAACTGTTGCTAATTTTATAATAATAATTTTTTGAGTTATTTAGAATAAAGGAAAGTAATGAACAATATCTTTTATTGATCAAATCACTTGATAAATGTTTTGTTAATAATTATTTGCCTAGTTTTTATATTTTTAATAATTGTCTAGCTTATAATAATTATTAAATAAATTATCTTTGATAAAATGCTATTAAAAATTTTGTTTAAAAATTTTTTTTAATGAATTTTATAAACTAAACGTGTCCTGGACACCTTAAACTTCTATTTTTCAGTATAAAATATTTAGGTTATTCCATTTCCAATATTTTCATGAAATTCTGAAGAGTTTAAACTTTCTACACATGAAATATTCACAGTTTTTACTTATTTGGAAATATGAATATTTCATATTCTGAAAGCACAATTTCATATCATATGAAATGATAAACAGGATTTATGAATGAATAAAGTAGATATATTAATACACTTCAAAACAAATATTTATGAATAGCATTTTATTATTCTTTTAGGTTTATATTAGTCATCACAATCTATAATTTTCATGCTTTTTTCTTTTATGAAACAGAATGTGCATTAATGTATAATGTGCTTTTAATGAAGATATAAATACAAATTATAAGTAATTAATTAAAATAAATATTAAAAAATGTTAAATGTTTTATTAAGTGTTTTTACATTTTAAATAGTTTTTTATAAAGGATAAAAATTAATTAAAATGTCTAAAAAAGTTCTTTTCGATTCGTATAAAATTATATTTGAAATATAATGGTATTAGTTTAAATTATGCATTTCTTTACAGTAATTGGTTAGATTACTAAGAATAGTGATTTCTTACGTTTAAACTGAATTATATTTTTAAAATAAAATAATTTTAAGCTTATACAATTTTTAGCTTAATTTTCAGAACTTATACAGTCAAACCTCTGAACAACAGCCACTAAGGGAAAATAAAAAGTGGCTGTGGTTCGGAGATGATTGCTGTTTAGAGGTTATTTTGTATGCATTTTAAAGAAAGCATTCCTGAAAAAAACGGTTACGGTTTAGATGTGGACACTATTTGCTTGTGCCAGGAAATATAGGTGGCGTATGAGTCGACCAAAATGGCTGCCACAAAGGGTATAGCGTGCGTGGCAATATATGAGAGTTACATATGTGTTGTCTTTTTAATGTATTTTTCTCTCTGTAGTCAAAACGTTTTATTCGCATTTGTGTCCGACATTAATCCTAGTTGACTTCGTAGTTGTTTAAGTCATGATGATTACACCTTATGACATTTTAGAATATGTGGGTGATCGGAAAAGAGGCCTTATANTATTTAATAACGGAGAACTGTAATTTTTATGAAATAGAACTGAAAAGAAATAGATAAATTTATATATATATATATATTAATTTTCGAGTATTGTAATTATCCGACAATAAAATTTTGAATAATTTGCTTAATAAATTTGGTTAAGCATCAATTTTATTTAACGAAAATGAATGGTTCGTTTTAAAATCATTACATATGATATATTTTGAAATATTTAATTTATTTGCATATTTTAAAGAAATATGGACATGATTAATTTTCAGTATTTTTATTCTGAATAATAAATAAATACGTTTTCCTTGTAAATAACTGTACACACAAAACTCTTCTGTAATTTATATTTTAGTTGAAATAATAAGATTTGATTCGTTGTCTGCTATAATAGTATGCATCAATTATACTTATAAGTTTACAATAATAAGCATGAGTATAAATTACGATTCAAAAATAGAGGAATAAATTCCAAATAAATTTCTTAGACATTCTTCTAATTCTTAAAACATTTATTTCAAAAATGATACGAAGGAAGAGATAAAACTTGATAAATAGTTCTAACGAGAAGCTTTATGTAGCGTTACACACTTCTAATAGGTTATATTTATTGAGAAATATTGATCTATAGAAATTGCTTGTAAATTAGTTAAATCTATAGTTTATAATTAATCACAAACGAATAGACACGCCGACAGGTTTACATACTTATCAACCTATCAATAAATGTTGAACTTTATCTCAAATATATTATCAAAGCTCGTTTTCAAATATTCTCGTGTTTGAAAAATGTGTTTTTTTAGTTACTATTTTAAAAAGTCATATACATTATTGCAATTTGAAAAATTTCTTATAAAAATAAAATTTTTCAAGAAAAATATATTTAATTTGATATCTTTTAATACATGCCAGCATTCTTAGTAAATAGATTACTTATATCATCAGTTTCATATCACTTCTATATACTGTATATAGGTCAAGTAAATTAAGTCTCCGTCAATCTAAAGTCTAATATCCACTAGAAGTAAGTTTATATGTCATTATAGATATATCTTTTTGATCGAACTTAGAGAGAGACTTCTGATTCTTTTTGAAAGCTTGATCTATTGATACATTACAATATATATGGAAACATCTTCATAAGTCATGGCAACCAGTTTTTTTCGAGCAAATATTATAGTGAAGAATTTCGAAATTCTTTATTGCAATGCATTTGCCCCTCCCCCCCAAAAAATTGGTTGCCATGACTTACGAAGTAACCCTCGTTTATCCATCTGAGAAAAATGAATTTTCAATATTCTTCGGGATTTTTTTTTTATTTGATAAATTTATATGTAAAATAATGTTTAAAAATATACAGTCGACCCCCCATAACACTGTTGATTATTCCGTTTTATATNACAAACTAAATTTTGATACTGACAGAACATAAATGAGTAATATCGGGTACTATCTTCATGATTAAATGATAGAGTTTTAATTAATTAATTTTAAAATATTAATGGTTCTGTATTCATAAATGATTTTTATTATTTACACACACGTTTTAAATGAAATAAATTATTTAATAACAAAAATTTCTCATTCGATTAAAAACCTGATACATATTATTGATAGTCGCATAGGAAAAATATGGAAATTTCATTTTATATAAATTGAAAATGTACATTTTTTAAAATCATTTTTGGATATAGCAATTTAAATTCTATGTTATAAAACAAAAAAAGGGGGGAAGCGTTCTGTAAATGTGAAATTTCGAACTGAAATGGATACTGAGTGTTCCTACAGAAACGAAGCTTGCTTCTATTTAAAATTTCAAATATAATAAAATAAAAAAAACTGATAGTTTTAATTCGTTCTTAACTGAAATTCATCTAGCTTGATATCTGTAAGATCTTTCTCTACAGATGCTCAATTACTCAGCATTAATTTTCGTCAGTATACAGCATATAATTATAGTTATTGAAACAGTTCATTCAACATTTATTGATTGTGAACTTTAGTGTAAAAATGCTGAGAACCATTAAAAGCATTGTCATTTTATTGTAAATATTAAAATCTTTGTTCTGCTAAATAAAAACAAAAATTCCATATTGTGTATAATATATAAATTTAAAACATTATTAACATACTTTGTAACAATAATTCAATAAGTCGCCAAACTATGTAAGCTAAGTTTCTATGTAAGGCTATTGTTCAATTTTCTTAGAACTATACATTCAGTTATGTAGAACCATTAAATAAGTATTGGCATAAATTGCCATTTAAAAAACACAAAAATATTCTTTCCGTTCTATAGGCACTAAAAGCGGCCTTTTTTCATACCCATCATGGATTTTCCAGGCCTACAATGGAACATTAGTGAGTTGACCTGTCTACATTGGATTAATTAACCAATGAATGAGCAACAGGTTAATGTCTTTACTGCTTTAGACATTAACCGCCAAATAACCAACATTTAAAACTTATAACTCCATAAAATTTACAGAAAATTATATTATATTTTTGCTGTAATTTGAACTTTCGATAATGCGTATTTCCGTAAAATACTTTTTCAATATTTTATTGTAAATGAAGTGTAAATAATATATTTTTTAATGTAACATAATTTTGAGTTTTGAAATTAATATATAACTATGATAAAATAAGGGAAAAGTTTTAGAAACAAGGATCGGATTTAGGTTCCATTTATGATCTTATTAAAAACAAAGAACAAACTGAATAGGCAATAATTAATTATTTTATAGATGTATCAGAAATTTCGAGCAACACATGATAATTTATTTTAAATATTAATGTGTTTTTTAATAGCTATTCCATAATTGTATAAAACAATGATTAAATTTTGAAAATTACACTTTAGTGTTATTATAAAAGTGTGATAACAATTAAAATAATATATAATTTCTTAATATTAGTATACACGAAATTTAAAACGTTCATTATACAAGGTATAAAAACTTATGAAATCAAATTTAAATATTTTTTTCAGATGAATTGAAATTCTGTTTTTAAATTTTCACTAATTAGAAAGGATATTGATTTGTTGAGAGTTAAATAATAATAAAAAAAAATTCTTTGAAAATTTCCATGAAAACGTCTTGGAAAAATTTACCAGAAAAGTTTTAAATAAAAAACAAATAGTTAATTATAATCTGCTCTACATAAAATTTACTCTGTCAACAGAGGACTAAATGCAAAAATTAAGTATAATATCTAGTTTTATTCATTATTATTATTAGTAGTAGTAGTATTGTTTTTACTAATTTGTACGTATATTTTTTCTTGCTTTATTCTGTTTATTTATGAATATTTTCTCGCGTAAATTCAAAGTTGATAAAATTATTCCAAATTTTAAATCAACTTTAACTCTACAGTAATCAATTAAAAATTACATTTGAAATGATAATTAAATTTTTTCATGTAAAATCTTTCAAATACACTAATAAGAATTAAATATTTATGAGTAATTTTATTTCATTACGTTATTTTATATTTAAATTCTATTTTTGTTATTGTAAAGAACCTTTTATAAAAATAGTTTTTTTTTTTTCAGTTACGATTTGATTTGTTTATAAGAAATCGTATATTTCTCCCGTTTTGTAAAATGTAAAATATAAAGTACACCACAAACATTAGTACATTTTAAACTATTTTCAATAAAGAAGAAAGAGAAAGAAAGTTATGATATAAATAATAATAGTTTTGCTCTGCATCCATAAACCAATATTGTAAAATTATTTGAAAAAAACTTAAGCTAGATTCCCATTTGCGAAAAAATTACAACGGTAAACGGAAACAGACATATTCTTTTTACATGTCTATTCTTTTTCCGAAAGCTCCACGTGTCTCATTTGCGGAAAACGGAAATATCTACAGTTTGTTCAAATAATTAACGTCAGATGGTATATAATTATCCCAAAATGCATATCACAGTTGACAGGAGAGTTTTTGCTAGTTACCCCATATATAGTAAATACAGCGCTCAATTCCTCTTTTTGAGCTTTTTTAAAAAATTAAGAAAATAATAATATTGATAATAAAAATATGAAAATAAACTTTCGATTAAACTGTTCTTTCTATCTGGGTAAATACAGCGAAGCCTCTGTAAGCTCTACACATTCTCATAAAAACACTTTTGCTCGGAACCATTGATGAGTTGTGTTTTTCTGACAAGAAATTCTACTTTTAGTAAATATATCGAAAATAATTATATTTATTAACTATATTTATGATAAAATTTGAATAACAGTGTCAAATTGTTTAATTTTTAGGTTTTATGAGCATGTAATACTAGAATTATTCGATGGAATTTTATCAATTGTAGAACAAAGCTTTCATGTCATTCATTTTACAAATAATGTTTCACTTAGCTCTTTCTCATTGGCTATCGACTTTCTGAAATGTTTCTTACTAAGGAAACAGAAACATTTTTTCGTTTCTGCTGTAACTTTTCGCAAGTGGAAACCTAGTCTAACAGGTTTTTTCAAATAATTTAACTAATATTGCATTAGTGTATAGCTTAAACGTAAACCCTTGATTATTGTAATATTTGTAAAATTATATTTTCATTGAATGTTGCTTCTGTCATTTAAAATATACATTTTATTTTGACGTCTTGAAATTTTAACATATATTTAAGATAAAGTGTAAATATAATAACGTAAGGAAATAATATGCAGAAGGAATAACCAGACAGTACATGTAACTATTCCGAAAAATACATAACGAAAGATATAGTATTTTCTTAAGATATATATAAGTCGTTTTTTAAGAAATAGTGATATGCGTAATACTGGTGAGAATACACTTAACGAATTTAATTACATGGTTGAGAGCAGAATCTATTTTGGGAGATAAGAAACTGCAAAAAACTACTAAATTTAAAGAATTTTATATCATACCAATTATTTCAATTTCACAACCCTGTTCTTGGCTTCATTTCGACATCGAAAAGCTAATGCCAAAATGAAAGTCATAAAATTGTTTATGCCAGTGTTTCTGAACCGCTGGTCAACGAAAAAATTTCACCGGTTCATAGAAAAATATCTCATCGTACTGATGCTGGCGCAGTTGATTGTGAGTGACATTTAAATAGTAATCTAGAGTTAATGTACGTACTTTGTCACATTAATTCTAGATAAGCATGTGTAATTCATAATCGCGTATAATTACTGGTCCAGATAAGAAAAAGATTGAGAAACACTGGTATAGGATGCATGCACACATGCAGCGTGGTAGCACGACTACACAAGCGGCAATCTGCTTAGATTTCAGGGCAGGCGTATAGTATTCAAGAAAGCAAACGACACTGACACTGCCGTTATCCTCGTGTTTGTTTACAAACTTCGTTTTGTATGGTTGGATTTTTTTACCTAAGAAGACATAATCGATGATTTGACCTTTCACCATTATAACAACACGTGATTGTATGTTCTCATTGAAAATACGAAACGAACCGTTATTGGCTGATTGAAATGTGTCATTGTGGCAACCGCCGCAAAAGATAGAATTCAGCAATCTTTCGCATTGTGAGAAAAGCGGCACAAAATCGACTTCTGAGGCGAAAAAAGTGATGTCATTCTGCATCTTTTCTCTGCCTCGCCGCATGTGTGCATCCACCCTTATGCCATTAACAATCTCATGAGCTAGCAGATAAAACATTATTTAAACTTTAAATTATTTTATGAAAATATAATCGGCTTTTGTTATATGTATTATTCCTAAAAGATTTTGAAGATTTAGTTGTAAATATAATTATTTTAAAAATAAGCAAATTCTCAGCAAATTAAGGTGTTGTGTTTTTTGATTTTTCATTTAAAAATAGATGCAGGATATAGAAACAATCATAAATAGAGGTGTATCCAGCTTGTTTTTTAAATCAATTATTGGTAAGATTTAACGCTTTGTATCTTATTTATATAACAAAGGACCACTTACATTAATATATATACATTATACATGCATATATTTTAACTTAATTTTGTTTCACTATCTATCATTTCCTAAGGTTATTACTTTTACACATAAAGATCTTATACATTATTCAATTCATAATTTAATTTAAAAAAAGTAATTTTAACCCTCATGCTTCTCCATAATTTGAAACGACAATATTTCTTAGTTTTATTTAAACAACAAAAAACAAATATTATTGAAGTGTACAAAAATATTACAAAATAAACTGTTTATAACTTTATAGTATGTTGATAATTAATAATTTAATTCAATTTCATTAAATTAATCTTATGTTATTTAGTTATAAATAAAAATTAATTGATATTACCTCATGAGGCAAGATCTCCTAAGTATATATATACAGTAGAGCGTCGATTATCCGAATCAATTGGGGACTGGGATTGTTCGGAAGATCGGTGTTTCGGATAACCGATTATGTACGAAAAAATATATTAACCTATCCCATGTTGAAATTTTTCTCCGTTGCGTGTCGCTTCGCGTTGAATTTTCGTCGATGTTAACGCCTGTGAAGCCTAACGAACACTATTGTATCGTTAAAAATTATTTTTTTATTTTGTACAAACAAAATAAATATATTGAAAAATATAAAAACAATAAAAAATTGTACTTCAGAAGTTAATTTAGTATCAAAAACGTAAAATATTTGAGTAGCCCAAGACATAGCCAAAGATTGCAGCGCCACAGCACTGGCGAAAATTTAAATTTGCCGACTGGAATTCTTTCGGATAATTGACGTTTCGGATGACTGACTTTCGGATAATCGACGCTCTACTGTATA
>NW_019385770.1:616128-622509 GCF_000671375.1 Centruroides sculpturatus
AATTTATATATATATATATATTAATTTTCGAGTATTGTAATTATCCGACAATAAAATTTTGAATAATTTGCTTAATAAATTTGGTTAAGCATCAATTTTATTTAACGAAAATGAATGGTTCGTTTTAAAATCATTACATATGATATATTTTGAAATATTTAATTTATTTGCATATTTTAAAGAAATATGGACATGATTAATTTTCAGTATTTTTATTCTGAATAATAAATAAATACGTTTTCCTTGTAAATAACTGTACACACAAAACTCTTCTGTAATTTATATTTTAGTTGAAATAATAAGATTTGATTCGTTGTCTGCTATAATAGTATGCATCAATTATACTTATAAGTTTACAATAATAAGCATGAGTATAAATTACGATTCAAAAATAGAGGAATAAATTCCAAATAAATTTCTTAGACATTCTTCTAATTCTTAAAACATTTATTTCAAAAATGATACGAAGGAAGAGATAAAACTTGATAAATAGTTCTAACGAGAAGCTTTATGTAGCGTTACACACTTCTAATAGGTTATATTTATTGAGAAATATTGATCTATAGAAATTGCTTGTAAATTAGTTAAATCTATAGTTTATAATTAATCACAAACGAATAGACACGCCGACAGGTTTACATACTTATCAACCTATCAATAAATGTTGAACTTTATCTCAAATATATTATCAAAGCTCGTTTTCAAATATTCTCGTGTTTGAAAAATGTGTTTTTTTAGTTACTATTTTAAAAAGTCATATACATTATTGCAATTTGAAAAATTTCTTATAAAAATAAAATTTTTCAAGAAAAATATATTTAATTTGATATCTTTTAATACATGCCAGCATTCTTAGTAAATAGATTACTTATATCATCAGTTTCATATCACTTCTATATACTGTATATAGGTCAAGTAAATTAAGTCTCCGTCAATCTAAAGTCTAATATCCACTAGAAGTAAGTTTATATGTCATTATAGATATATCTTTTTGATCGAACTTAGAGAGAGACTTCTGATTCTTTTTGAAAGCTTGATCTATTGATACATTACAATATATATGGAAACATCTTCATAAGTCATGGCAACCAGTTTTTTTCGAGCAAATATTATAGTGAAGAATTTCGAAATTCTTTATTGCAATGCATTTGCCCCTCCCCCCCAAAAAATTGGTTGCCATGACTTACGAAGTAACCCTCGTTTATCCATCTGAGAAAAATGAATTTTCAATATTCTTCGGGATTTTTTTTTTATTTGATAAATTTATATGTAAAATAATGTTTAAAAATATACAGTCGACCCCCCATAACACTGTTGATTATTCCGTTTTATATGAATTCCATGTTGTACGAGTCACTTAGATTTGACAAATACGTGTGTCAGGCTTTAAACGGCTCACGTATTTGTAAAATCTAAGTGACTCGTACAACATGGAATTCATATAAAACGGAACAATCAACAGTGTTATAGGGGGTCGACTGTATTATAAAAATTTTTCAACATTATTAAAAATTGTAATGAATAAATTAATCGAAAAAATCCAGTAACGAGTTGCTTAATTAGCTTTCCCGGCAACATTTAAAACTGCGTATATTGCTCCATTATATTTTATTTAAAATACTTTTTATATTTTTAATTATTATAAAATGACAAAAAGCTTAATTTTGAGGATAGGAATGGGTTTTATAAAAAAATTTGTAAATGCTAATAAAGAGTAAAAGCGTCATTAAGTCTCGAGATGTGACACGATCCTCTTATCTCTCCACCCTGTCGATCTTTAATCACGAAAAAATTAATAGCATCAATTCCCTAATAAACAAACCTTCTGCAAAATTTCAGAAATTTTCGACAAAAAGCACAGGAATTATTAAGCTTTAAGAGAAATCGGGCACCACACACATACATATATACATATACACACATACATAGATACACACAGAAAAATTACCGATTTTTTGCATTAAAAGTTCTCACTAAAAATTTTAATGCAATCACTAACGCATTTTTTTAATAATATGCTAAATGAATATACGTCAATATGGTCAACACTTGTAAAGACTGAATGGTATATCCTAAAATAACTATTTACATTAATTTTTAAACGTTATTTCAAAGTATTTTTAGTTTTATCTTTTGGAAAATATTTTATAACTATGCATGCGAATAAGACTAATAATATCAATAAAAATTCCTGCTTCTTAAATTGGTACGTTCAAAAATTGATAAAAAAAAAATTATAACAAAGTTTTGATACTACAGTTTTGTCATTAACTTCTTCACGAAAAAATTATTAAATATGCGCATCTTATTATTAAAACGAAATAACTTTTATATAGAGAAGAGCTAAATGTATTTCAGACAAATGTTTGAATTTCATAAAATAAAATTTGTCTGAAATACAAATGTATTTCAGATAAATTTTATTTTATGTGGGTAAAGAAATAGATAATTCAAATTTTTAACACAATAATCTTTAATCATTATCAATTTTTATTATTAAACATTTTTGCCGAATGGTAATGAATTAAAATTGAAGACACTAAGTCTGTCGGAAAACAGTTACTATTTATCCACTTTCTCTGTTCCGGAATACAACTTTTAACGACCAATCTTTCTTTGGATATCATTTTTTTTTTTTAATTCCGTTTAAAAACAATCTAAAGACACTTGTAGGAAACAATGTCGAAATTAAATGTAAGGCATACTGTTAGGAATTCTTTTAATATACTTTTAACATATAACCGAAAGTGGTAAAAACATTAATTTTTTTAAGTTTGCAAAAGATAGTCTATAATTTATAGCCTAACTTATCTACATTGAAAAAATATAAAAAATATACAAAGCTTATTGAAGGAAGGGGGTCAAAGAGGTCAAAAATGGCTCGGAAACTGTACACATAATTCCAAATATGGAATTCGAAAGTTTTTGACTAATTTTAACATTTTGTTCAATAGATGTAACTTACTAATGAAACTTAGACCAAAAAGATTTTAACAATTTTATGTAAGTAAATTTAATTATTTAAACAGTATCGATTGCAGTAAGGCATAAAAGATTTATTGTTTACGCATATTAAATAATGCTGTATTATTTACAGGAGAAAAAGGATACAGGTATCGCTTGCTTAACGCGGGATTTGATTAACGCAAGAAATTAATTGCGGCAATCCCTTTATTATACGCTGCAGAAATTCTAATTAACGCTGCTTTATTTAATATAGATACCGTATTTGATATACGCGGTAGGATCGAGGGATTAATTAACCGTGTTAATAAAGGATAGCTGTATATAGGATAAATATGATCAAGAAGAAATTAAGATTTCACACATTTAGCCTAAAATAAATTAATTTAAAACAAACTGTTAGCACAATTACTAGTTAAATCGTTTAACAAAGAAATAAAACAGAATCTTTTAGCTATCAGTTTAACGTTACAAAGAAAATATACAATAATATCAATTTTCTTGTTTTTACTCACTTCCTTTTCCTTTATATTCAGTAAAATGGGATGTTAAAGAACTTCTTAAGAAATTGGACTGAAAAAGGGCAAAAAATGCCCGAAATCCTTACAGGAATGGATACTTCTTGTTAAGTATGGCTTTCGAAAACTACTACATAGTTTTATTGAATATCAGGGTCTATTGATTTGATGGCGGCTATACACTAGTAGCCAAACACCATTCATTTATTGTTTGTTTTATTTTATGGCGATAATTATTTCATCACGTCTCAACGATCCGTATCCTACTATTAATATTATATAATTATCCGTAATACAATGTATATTCACTTATTTTTTAAGATACAAAATAATTTTAACAGACTTAAAATTATAGAATATATTTANCTATATTTATGATAAAATTTGAATAACAGTGTCAAATTGTTTAATTTTTAGTTTTATGAGCATGTAATACTAGAATTATTCGATGGAATTTTATCAATTGTAGAACAAAGCTTTCATGTCATTCATTTTACAAATAATGTTTCACTTAGCTCTTTCTCATTGGCTATCGACTTTCTGAAATGTTTCTTACTAAGGAAACAGAAACATTTTTTCGTTTCTGCTGTAACTTTTCGCAAGTGGAAACCTAGTCTAACAGGTTTTTTCAAATAATTTAACTAATATTGCATTAGTGTATAGCTTAAACGTAAACCCTTGATTATTGTAATATTTGTAAAATTATATTTTCATTGAATGTTGCTTCTGTCATTTAAAATATACATTTTATTTTGACGTCTTGAAATTTTAACATATATTTAAGATAAAGTGTAAATATAATAACGTAAGGAAATAATATGCAGAAGGAATAACCAGACAGTACATGTAACTATTCCGAAAAATACATAACGAAAGATATAGTATTTTCTTAAGATATATATAAGTCGTTTTTTAAGAAATAGTGATATGCGTAATACTGGTGAGAATACACTTAACGAATTTAATTACATGGTTGAGAGCAGAATCTATTTTGGGAGATAAGAAACTGCAAAAAACTACTAAATTTAAAGAATTTTATATCATACCAATTATTTCAATTTCACAACCCTGTTCTTGGCTTCATTTCGACATCGAAAAGCTAATGCCAAAATGAAAGTCATAAAATTGTTTATGCCAGTGTTTCTGAACCGCTGGTCAACGAAAAAATTTCACCGGTTCATAGAAAAATATCTCATCGTACTGATGCTGGCGCAGTTGATTGTGAGTGACATTTAAATAGTAATCTAGAGTTAATGTACGTACTTTGTCACATTAATTCTAGATAAGCATGTGTAATTCATAATCGCGTATAATTACTGGTCCAGATAAGAAAAAGATTGAGAAACACTGGTATAGGATGCATGCACACATGCAGCGTGGTAGCACGACTACACAAGCGGCAATCTGCTTAGATTTCAGGGCAGGCGTATAGTATTCAAGAAAGCAAACGACACTGACACTGCCGTTATCCTCGTGTTTGTTTACAAACTTCGTTTTGTATGGTTGGATTTTTTTACCTAAGAAGACATAATCGATGATTTGACCTTTCACCATTATAACAACACGTGATTGTATGTTCTCATTGAAAATACGAAACGAACCGTTATTGGCTGATTGAAATGTGTCATTGTGGCAACCGCCGCAAAAGATAGAATTCAGCAATCTTTCGCATTGTGAGAAAAGCGGCACAAAATCGACTTCTGAGGCGAAAAAAGTGATGTCATTCTGCATCTTTTCTCTGCCTCGCCGCATGTGTGCATCCACCCTTATGCCATTAACAATCTCATGAGCTAGCAGATAAAACATTATTTAAACTTTAAATTATTTTATGAAAATATAATCGGCTTTTGTTATATGTATTATTCCTAAAAGATTTTGAAGATTTAGTTGTAAATATAATTATTTTAAAAATAAGCAAATTCTCAGCAAATTAAGGTGTTGTGTTTTTTGATTTTTCATTTAAAAATAGATGCAGGATATAGAAACAATCATAAATAGAGGTGTATCCAGCTTGTTTTTTAAATCAATTATTGGTAAGATTTAACGCTTTGTATCTTATTTATATAACAAAGGACCACTTACATTAATATATATACATTATACATGCATATATTTTAACTTAATTTTGTTTCACTATCTATCATTTCCTAAGGTTATTACTTTTACACATAAAGATCTTATACATTATTCAATTCATAATTTAATTTAAAAAAAGTAATTTTAACCCTCATGCTTCTCCATAATTTGAAACGACAATATTTCTTAGTTTTATTTAAACAACAAAAAACAAATATTATTGAAGTGTACAAAAATATTACAAAATAAACTGTTTATAACTTTATAGTATGTTGATAATTAATAATTTAATTCAATTTCATTAAATTAATCTTATGTTATTTAGTTATAAATAAAAATTAATTGATATTACCTCATGAGGCAAGATCTCCTAAGTATATATATACAGTAGAGCGTCGATTATCCGAATCAATTGGGGACTGGGATTGTTCGGAAGATCGGTGTTTCGGATAACCGATTATGTACGAAAAAATATATTAACCTATCCCATGTTGAAATTTTTCTCCGTTGCGTGTCGCTTCGCGTTGAATTTTCGTCGATGTTAACGCCTGTGAAGCCTAACGAACACTATTGTATCGTTAAAAATTATTTTTTTATTTTGTACAAACAAAATAAATATATTGAAAAATATAAAAACAATAAAAAATTGTACTTCAGAAGTTAATTTAGTATCAAAAACGTAAAATATTTGAGTAGCCCAAGACATAGCCAAAGATTGCAGCGCCACAGCACTGGCGAAAATTTAAATTTGCCGACTGGAATTCTTTCGGATAATTGACGTTTCGGATGACTGACTTTCGGATAATCGACGCTCTACTGTATA
>NW_019385770.1:625421-634291 GCF_000671375.1 Centruroides sculpturatus
GCAATTTCCTTTATATTTAATTTATAGAATAATTTGCCTAGATCCCAGTTGATATTTGAGCACAGACCCTCATATATATAATGATGAAATCTATTGTCTTAATACTAACATCTGGCTGGTAAGTGATGTAATGAAGGTTGGCCATTAAGTTGTTTGTCACCACTTGTTCCCCAGATGTTGCCTGTAACACACCTCTCTCATAACTGTTCTACATCTTGTAGCAATACCACCTTCAAACTCCAGCTTACTACTGTTATGGTATGTAGATTTAACTTATTTTGTAAAACAATCATCATATTATCTCACTAATTTTTAATACTGTTTATAATAGTATCCCTCATGTCAAGCTACCATTTAACATAATGAAGCCACCTTAAGCCTGTTCCTCTACACCCAATTATTACTCAATAATCATACTTTTATAACGGTTTCTTTGTCTTGTATAATTCTAAGTATCTCACCTTTTTTTATATATGTATACCAACTGAAGAGGGACTATTCTGATAGTCCGAAATGCATTTTGGTTATTTCATGTCAATTGTTAATTTAATCGTTTTTAATGTACACCCCTTCTCATTTTATTAAATGTATTCCATTGATACCTGGGTGTTTGTGCTTATATCATTGGTGTGATAAGTCCTTATTATCTACCTCACATTAGTAGATTTTTAATTCATATATTATACCAAGGGCAAAAAGAAATTTCTTTATAGTGTTAAAGATGTTGAAGTTAGAGTAGGAAATCGAACATTTCTTGCAAATTAGTATAGTTTTTCCTTATCTGAATAATGCTCATTCTGCAAAAAAAGAGAAACATTTTGAATAAAAAAAATACTATTTTAGATATTTATCTTCATGTTTACACGTTATTTGATTCACAATTCATAACCATATAAGCTGAATTATTAGCGTGATGCATTGACATGTCATTAAGTATATAATTAACATGTATTATTAACAGCAAATATGTTAGAGCACCCAATTCTGATATTGGATAACCGAGTATTGGATGAACAATAAATTCCAAATACAAATAAGTTACCAGTTCTATATAAAGATGACATTTATAAACGCATTAGTAATCAACAGATTATGTAATTTTACATAGAATTTTGCAATTAGGAGAAATAATTCAAATTACACATACGTAATACTTGAAAGATTGTATTTTGTTAAAAAAAAAAGAAGCGAGAAAGAACATCTCTAGTCAAAAAAGCTAAAATTCAGACATAAAAAAGGAGTATAGCAACAATAATCTAAGCTCAAGCACTTTTTTAACAAGCAAGTAACATGTTTCTGAAGAACATGATTTTGGATCTCTCCCAGTACAAAACACTTGTTTTATTTCTCTTTCTTAGTCTGAATATTGGAATTTTCTACCAAAGTACATTAGTTTTTATATATTTGATACTGTTTATATATTATTCAACTAAATATGTTTACAAGAAACAAATGATAATATTTATCATATAGATTTGTCTTCGGATGGATAATGTCTAAATATTTTAAAAGTATACGTTCAGAATCACAGTACAGCATATACTGTTTAATTAATAAAGTTTTCACACAAAGATGATACTAAATTTTAGTATATTAATATGCTATTTTATAATATTTATCATTAGTAAATTTTTGAAATTTTTCTCGTAAAATTTTATTTCTAAAAATAGAAAATTAAGTAAAAATTGTCGACGTTATGAAAATATAGACTTCGTATAACATTAAATTTAAAAACTTCCTTGCCAACATATATTTCACACTAATATTGAAAAATAATTATTAAGTTATATGTCTAGTATTTAAAATTTATTTAAAAACTCATAGTATTTTCCTTGTGCTAATAGAATGAGTTTCACAATGAAAAACATTTCATAGCAGTTTCTGTTTCAGAGAATTATCACATCTTTTCATGCAAAAAGTAAATTCAGTTTTCATTTTTTAAGACAGAAAAATTGTGAAATATATTAATGAATAAATATCATTAAAATTATCTTAATAAAAATATTGCGTGAATTTTCATGATGTTTATAAAATTTTGCTACTTTTTCTCCTCCTTTCTTAGAAAATTTCTAAAGTAAAATATATTCACTTATTTTTTAAGATACAAAATAATTTTAACAGACTTAAAATTATAAAATATATTTAAAACATACAAAAATTGCCAAATATACTTTTACTTTTATACATTATTGATTATAATTGTTCATTGAATAACAGATACAAACAGATTGCCTTAATTTCATCAATCTTGAAGCTATAGCATGAAAACTTTTGTGTTCCAATCAAGATTTTATCAAAACAATCACAGTTAATAAAGTAATTTGAAGTGTTCAAATAATAGTTTAATTCAAGTGACATAAATTCTAAAGAGCATTATATATCCAATATAATTAGACATAACTAAGCACTTCACTATCTCATAAGACGAATTTCTGTTTTAACTGTTTAGAAATAGGCCTACAGGTATACGGTGGACAGTCAGTAAACCATAGATTTAAACTGTTGGTTATATTTTATACATGTTTTTTGTGTTTTAATTTTAATCAATAACAAATGCTTGCAATTTTTTATATTACTTATAGTTTATCAGCATTGAGTAATTTATTTGCATAGATAATTTCTGTGAGTGTTCCTAGATGGCGCTAACGGAGAGAGACTTATCGTAAAATTATGTACTTAAATGCTGATAAATGCAGAATTTTAGCTATCTCCTAGTGACGAATTTTTGTGAAATCGTCGTCAAAGATTCGTCTTCTGGGGGGCATCTAAAAATCTATATTTACTAACACTTGCCTCTGTTGATGAAAAGCATTAGTAGTAACATAGTGTTACGAAGTCAGGGAATTTGACATATGGGAAATAAAACTATCCGGGGGCAAAGTTAGAGGCTTGAAACGTTTAGGGAATTATCTGGGAAATTTGTTTTTAAATTTGATTTTTTTAAAATATATTGCATTTCAAAATATGAATGCACGAATGGACGTTCACAGAAAATTTTCCAGGGGAGCAAAGCGTGGAGACAAATAATTACATCAATAAATTTTTATTTACTTATTTAACTTTTGGAGATTTTCCACAAGTAGATTATAGAATACAATATTTCATCAATACAAAAAGACAGAAAAAGCCTCCTATGGTTGAGAGTGTAAGGTCTCAATATCTCAATTACTTTTACGATTATAATTTGTGGAATATTTTACTGGATTCCAGAGGACGGCAAATGCTCCGTGTGCCTCTTCTGAAGTCGCCCATGAATACATGTATAATGAATGATTTACTTAAATTTTTTTAATTTTTTTCCCAGTTGTGAACAGCATTGCCACTTTACCTGTTCTACCAAGACCAACATACTAGATAAATACCACTGAGCCCCAGCCGTTGAATGTGCCACGTTTTCACACCTGGATAACGTGATAACACCAACTTCAAAGATGCACATTTTCATCAACTGTAAAGATGCTGTAGCGTTTTAATTAAAACATGTATGATAATGATGTTAATTTTTCGGAGGAGTTGAGCAATTTGAACAGAAAGTTAAAATTTTCTATGCAAAATTTTTAAATAAAATTGCAGAAGAAATTAAGAATTTATGTATGTACTAAGTATTGTTATTGACATTATTTTAAAATCATTTGTAAAACATATTTAGTATTAGGCTTAATTTATTGACTGTTTTCCCCCTTATTGTTTCCGCCCTATTAGCACTAATACCCGATTCAGAATAAACTGCTTAAGGCACTTTAAGGCCTAAATTAACAGAGTGAGAATTTACAAACACAAAAAGTACTTTAAGCTAATGGCAATGTGTTATAATACAGGTGTTTCCCTACTCACGAACAGGTTAAATTCCCAAAGTTTTGTCGTAAGTCGAAAACTAACCTAGAAAGTATATTTGTACACAGAATAATCACATATCGTTAGTGTTTGATCCTTCAATGTAGTTAATAGAATACATTAAGCTCGTTTACCCTCTGGCTACGGCTTTGTACTAAGCAGATGCTTCAAACGCAGTTTTTTTTTCACCTAACGCACTTAATTTTATGATATGAAGTCAGTAGCGTGAGCTATATGGGACCAGGCAAATTTGAATTATGGGCACCATATTCAGATATATTCAGACTTCAGATATTTTTCTTCAGGGAAATTTTTGGGTAAATATTTTCTTATAAAAGATTGGTTTGTAACCTCCTGTTGGTGAGTGCTCCTGGTAATTGCCCTTTTTGCCCAAAGGATAACGCGCCCATATACCAAGTTTAGATTCCATAGTAATAGAGCGATACTTTTTGTATTTATCTCCACTGCTAAATTTGCTTTTAGGTTTTTGGACCAATAATCATAAAAATTTATAAAAATTGTAAACAATAGCGAAAAACGCCGTTACCACTAGACTCCTAAGAAGTCCTAGCAGCCGACTTGACCCAGGCCTTCACAACAATAACACTTGACATACTGCAACGCTTTCAAAGGAGCATTCTTCGACGGGCAGCTTCTTGTTCCTCACTAGGCAGAGGTTATTTTGAATACTTATTATCATGCAATCAGTGATACTAAACGTTAATAAATATCTCGTAACTTCATTTTATAAGAGTTATTTCTGATTTATCTCTTTATACCGGAAGTGACGTCATAAGACTTTCGGCGCGAATATCTCCGAAACAGCGCGACTAATCGATAAACAGGTCTTTTTTGTTGGTTTTCGTAAAAGAATCACGTGGTATAATTATTCTGCGTTTAGTTCTAACCGTTCTGTATATATAGGCCTATATATATATATAAATGTATGCATTTTGTCTCAAAATTTACTTTTTTCCTACCAATGTTTGGGAAATGCTCCCCATGTCTCCCGTAACTCAGCCCATGATACTCACAATTGACAAAATAAATACACTGAGGAAGTTTTCGAAAATTGTTCTGTTAGGTTTATTCCCTAATTACTTTACTTGACAGAAGGAAATCGTTCAATAAAGATAATTATAATTTTATTACCTTACGTTAACAACTATGTTTTACTAGTTTGCATTGAAAAGTTATATAGGCCTATATAAAATTTTCGACAAAATCTAGAAATATCTCTTCAAATGTCATTCAAAATAACAACAAAAATTAAAATTAATTATTTCCAATAATTTCAAACACATAATATTTATGAAAAAATAACTTAATAAAAATTCAAAATATATCACAATTTACATAGCCCATGTGTATATTAGGATAATAGTTTTTGATAAGTAGCAACAAAAGAAAGTATTAATTACAAAATGGTTTTCATGTAAAGAACCATCAACATAAACTTAATTTAAGACATTAATCAAACTATTTAAGCCATAAAAATTTTATTAGCTTTTTTTGTCGCATGCAGTTTATGGGAAGCAAATTAAAGAGTCTTTTTAATTAAAAAAGTTTATAACACAATCAATTATCGCGTTCGCTCAGAGTTACTTTTTGCATCTTCTGTATAATTGATTATTTTCATTTTTCTTGAAAATTTAAGCAAATTCATATGTAAACTGTTGCTAATTTTATAATAATAATTTTTTGAGTTATTTAGAATAAAGGAAAGTAATGAACAATATCTTTTATTGATCAAATCACTTGATAAATGTTTTGTTAATAATTATTTGCCTAGTTTTTATATTTTTAATAATTGTCTAGCTTATAATAATTATTAAATAAATTATCTTTGATAAAATGCTATTAAAAATTTTGTTTAAAAATTTTTTTTAATGAATTTTATAAACTAAACGTGTCCTGGACACCTTAAACTTCTATTTTTCAGTATAAAATATTTAGGTTATTCCATTTCCAATATTTTCATGAAATTCTGAAGAGTTTAAACTTTCTACACATGAAATATTCACAGTTTTTACTTATTTGGAAATATGAATATTTCATATTCTGAAAGCACAATTTCATATCATATGAAATGATAAACAGGATTTATGAATGAATAAAGTAGATATATTAATACACTTCAAAACAAATATTTATGAATAGCATTTTATTATTCTTTTAGGTTTATATTAGTCATCACAATCTATAATTTTCATGCTTTTTTCTTTTATGAAACAGAATGTGCATTAATGTATAATGTGCTTTTAATGAAGATATAAATACAAATTATAAGTAATTAATTAAAATAAATATTAAAAAATGTTAAATGTTNTATCATAAAAATTAAATTCAATTTAAAGTAATTTTAAAGCGATTTTTGGATTCTGAGATTTTTTCGTTAACTTTAACAAAGTCTATTAAAAGGTGAAATTACTCTCATTTCATATTATAAAGTTTTTTTTTTCATTTCTTACGGTTACGTTATCATTAACCATAACCGTTACGCGTAATCTTCTCTCAATTTTGACTATCCTGATAGGCCAAGTTGTGCCCGTGTAATAATTTTTACTTGGATCCCTCGATTATAGCAATTTCTGCAGCATGTTGAGTTGATCAAGTTACTTTCTGACTACGCTATATTTATCTGATTGACAACTCACTGCAAAAATGCTGGTTTCATATATAAAGCTCGTTAACGGACGAAACAAATGGTTCCGCTTCACTAATATCTTAATACACGTATCACATTTTGCCATAAAATAATAAAGACCATTCATCAGTGAAAGTTTCAAGTTGTCTGTTATAGATACTGTAAACTATTACTCAGGAAAATAATATACAAATAAAATACGTTTTTATTGTAAAATATTCTAATTTATAACAATATATGCTAAATAGTTTAATAATTAAATGGGCTAAATAAATAATTGAATTAATGACATAAGCATCAATACAATAAGATATTTCCGTTGTCATAGTCGAGAGGCACTATGAATATCAGTTCTACATTTGTAGGAATAAAACGGAATCAAGACAGTCATACTAAAAATCTCGTTATGAGAATATATTTTTTTTACTGTCAATGATTTTTATGTAATAAAAGTTTTGAAAACACTGCCGATTTCACATTGTCTCTATCGTAAAAATATTTATAGATTTACAATTCTTTGACATGTCAAATTTTATATTAATACTGTATATACTGTAGTGACAAATGATATAACATTTTGAAGTTCATATATAGTAGTTCTAGAATGCTAGAATTTTTAATTCGATAGGAAATTGAATTAAAAAAATAAAAAGTGATTTTCATTATCATTATATCTACCGGAGAATCTTTTATTTTCGAATATTTATTCTTGAACCCTTTCAACCTAGATAATAAAACAAAAATTGGTTAATAAAATAAAAACAACTAGTAGATGTTTCGAGATAGACATGCGCCTGCAAAGAGATAAAGTGAATTTAATGTTGAAAATAATTAAAACTTTTTTAGGTTATAGAAAGAAAATTGAATTAACATCAATTAATTTTCATTTGAAATAAAATTTATTAAAGAGTTACAAATATTCATTATCAAAGAGTAAACAAATATTCATTCAAAGAGAATCTTCATTATTAGACATAGCATAGAGAGACATTAATAATCTCTCTTTAAGCTATATTCTCGTATTAAATATAGAAATTTTTCTTTTATCCTCAACTTTAATGACTTATTTTTCACACAATCATTTCAAAAATTCTCAAAACATAAAAATAATTCTAAACCTTTTTATTTTATTACTTAGGTTAAAAGGGATTCAAATATATTTTTGAAAATAAAAATATTTATTTATTTATTTATTGGAGTTGNCTGCTTTATTAAATTTATTACAAAATATTAACAACTTTAGTAAATATTCCTCAAATGTAATTTATAAATTTTAAGAATTTCTGGTGATTGAATTCATATTTATATTTTCACAGTGTGTAAAAGAACTGGCGAAACGATATGGGTAAGTTGTATTGTTTACTGTCCTAGTTCTTGGATAAGTCGATCTGAGACACTTGCATGTGAAAACATTTTTGAATTCTTTCCGGAATTTTCCTATTAATAAAAAAAAGAAGATAATATAGAAATATATCTTAATTGTATATACTATAAATAAAATTATATTACGATGATTTTTCATAACTTTACGTGATTTTAAATATTAAATACCGAGGATATTAAATATCGTCAACGTTTCCTGGATATGAGAAATAAACGTTTCAACAATAAAATATGCAAATTAAATGCTTACTACAGAAACGGCTCTTGTCCATTTTGCAAATTTTTCGGCAAATCAAAAAACAATTTTATTGTGTCATAACTAGAGAACACTGAAATATTTCATATTCCCATTCTTGAGACCGATAAGAGTTTATTTTCATAATCATTTTCATTATCTTATGCAACACTTCATAATAATTAAAGAAATTAGTTTGGACAAGGAACGATTTGAAACTAAAGATGGAGGATAAAGGATGTTTTGAAAACAAATTTTTGTAGGAAAAAAACACTAAAAAAAATAAAACATAGTGAGAAAACATGTAAGACGAGTAACAAGGGACATTTTGCACTGGTAAGGTTTCTCTGTGATGGCAGCCATCTTGTTACTAGATATTTAAAATAAATTTTTTCACAGTTTATACGATATTTTGAAACAAAGCAGAAATAAAAAAAAAAAGAAATCATCCATGAATCCAAAGGAATCGGTATCTCAATTTTGAAAATTTTGGACAAGAGACGTTTTAAATAAGCACTTCAAAAATTGAAATATATTTATAAGGCATTATTGTTCAAATATATATTAAACATTAATTAAGTTTGTGTTGAATATGCAAAGAATCTAATATTTTTTTCAAAATCATGAAATATTCTCAATCGATAGGAATAATTTTTTAAATTTAGAAGTACATTTTCAAATATTTAATAACGGAGAACTATAATTTTTATGAAATAGAACTGAAAAGAAATAGATAAATTTATATATATATATATATTAATTTTCGAGTAT
>NW_019385770.1:636718-679660 GCF_000671375.1 Centruroides sculpturatus
AATCACAGTTAATAAAGTAATTTGAAGTGTTCAAATAATAGTTTAATTCAAGTGACATAAATTCTAAAGAGCATTATATATCCAATATAATTAGACATAACTAAGCACTTCACTATCTCATAAGACGAATTTCTGTTTTAACTGTTTAGAAATAGGCCTACAGGTATACGGTGGACAGTCAGTAAACCATAGATTTAAACTGTTGGTTATATTTTATACATGTTTTTTGTGTTTTAATTTTAATCAATAACAAATGCTTGCAATTTTTTATATTACTTATAGTTTATCAGCATTGAGTAATTTATTTGCATAGATAATTTCTGTGAGTGTTCCTAGATGGCGCTAACGGAGAGAGACTTATCGTAAAATTATGTACTTAAATGCTGATAAATGCAGAATTTTAGCTATCTCCTAGTGACGAATTTTTGTGAAATCGTCGTCAAAGATTCGTCTTCTGGGGGCATCTAAAAATCTATATTTACTAACACTTGCCTCTGTTGATGAAAAGCATTAGTAGTAACATACTGTTACGAAGTCAGGGAATTTGACATATGGGAAATAAAACTATCCGGGGGCAAAGTTAGAGGCTTGAAACGTTTAGGGAATTATCTGGGAAATTTGTTTTTAAATTTGATTTTTTTAAAATATATTGCATTTCAAAATATGAATGCACGAATGGACGTTCACAGAAAATTTTCCAGGGGAGCAAAGCGTGGAGACAAATAATTACATCAATAAATTTTTATTTACTTATTTAACTTTTGGGGATTTTCCACAAGTAGATTATAGAATACAATATTTCATCAATACAAAAAGACAGAAAAAGCCTCCTATGGTTAAGAGTGTAAGGTCTCAATATCTCAATTACTTTTACGATTATAATTTGTGGAATATTTTACTGGATTCCAGAGGACGGCAAATGCTCCGTGTGCCTCTTCTGAAGTCGCCCATGAATACATGTATAATGAATGATTTACTTAAATTTTTTTAATTTTTTTCCCAGTTGTGAACAGCATTGCCACTTTACCTGTTCTACCAAGACCAACATACTAGATAAATACCACTGAGCCCCAGCCGTTGAATGTGCCACGTTTTCACACCTGGATAACGTGATAACACCAACTTCAAAGATGCACATTTTCATCAACTGTAAAGATGCTGTAGCGTTTTAATTAAAACATGTATGATAATGATGTTAATTTTTCGGAGGAGTTGAGCAATTTAAAGAGAAAGTTAAAATTTTCTATGCAAAATTTTTAAATAAAATTGCAGAAGAAATTAAGAATTTATGTATGTACTTTATGTAGTTATTTATGTATTGTTACTGACATTATTTTAAAATCATTTGTAAAACATATTTAGTATTAGGCTTAATTTATTGACTGTTTTCCCCCTTATTGTTTCCGCCCTATTAGCACTAATACCCGATTCAGAATAAACTGCTTAAGGCACTTTAAGGCCTAAATTAACAGAGTTAGCATTTACAAACACAAAAAGTACTTTAAGCTAATGGCAATGTGTTATAATACAGGTGTTTCCCTACTCACGAACAGGTTAAATTCCCAAAGTTTTGTCGTAAGTCGAAAACTAACCTAGAAAGTATATTTGTACACAGAATAATCACATATCGTTAGTGTTTGATCCTTCAATGTAGTTAATAGAATACATTAAGCTCGTTTACCCTCTGGCTACGGCTTTGTACTAAGCAGATGTTTCAAACGCAGTTTTTTTTCATCTAACGCACTTAATTTTATAATATGAAGTCAGTAGAGCGTTATAGCTTCATGGAACCAGGCAAATTTGGATTATGGACCCCATGTTCAGTATTAACTTCAGATATTTTTCGTCACGGAAATTTTTTGGGTAAATATTTTCTTATAAAAGATTGGTTTGTAACCTCCTGTTGGTGAGTGCTCCTGGTAATTGCCCTTTTTGCCCAAAGGATAACGCGCCCATATGTCAAGTTTAGATTTCCTAGTAATAGAGCGATACTTTTTGTATTTATCTTCACTGCTAAATTTGCTTTTAGGTTTTTGGAGCAATAATCATAAAAATTTATAAAAATTGTAAACAATAGCGAAAAACGCCGTTACCACTAGACTCCTAAGAAGTCCTAGCAGCCGACTTGAACCAGGCCTTCACAACAATAACACCTAACATGCTTTCAAAGGAGCATTCTTCGACGGGCAGCTTCTTGTTCCTCACTAGGCAGAGGTTATTTTGAATACTTATTATCATGCAATCAGTGATACTAAACGTTAATAAATATCTCGTAACTTCATTTTATAAGAGTTATTTCTGATTTATTTCTTTATACCGGAAGTGACGTCATAAGACTTTCGGCGGGAATATCTCCGAAACAGCGCGACTAATCGATAAACAGGTCTTTTTTGTTGGTTTTCGTCAAGGAATCACATGGTATAATTATTGTGCGCTTAGTTCTAACCGTTCTGTATATATAGGCCTATATATATATATAAATGTATGCATTTTGTCTCAAAATTTACTTTTTCCTACCAATGTTTGGGAAATGCTCCCCATGTCTCCCGTAACTCAGCCCATGATACTCACAATTGACAAAATAAATACACTGAGGAAGTTTTCGAAAATTGTTTCTGTTAGGTTTGTTCCCTAATTATTGACAGAAGGAAATCGTTCAATAAAGATAATTATAATTTTATTACCTTACGTTAACAACTATGTTTTACTAGTTTGCATTGAAAAGTTATATAGGCCTATATAAAATTTTCGACAAAATCTAGAAATATCTCTTCAAATGTCATTCAAAATAACAACAAAAATTAAAATTAATTATTTCCAATAATTTCAAACACATAATATTTATGAAAAAATAACTTAATAAAAATTCAAAATATATCACAATTTACATAGCCCATGTGTATATTAGGATAATAGTTTTTGATAAGTAGCAACAAAAGAAAGTATTAATTACAAAATGGTTTTCATGTAAAGAACCATCAACATAAACTTAATTTAAGACATTAATCAAACTATTTAAGCCATAAAAATTTTATTAGCTTTTTTTGTCGCATGCAGTTTATGGGAAGCAAATTAAAGAGTCTTTTTAATTAAAAAAGTTTATAACACAATCAATTATCGCGTTCGCTCAGAGTTACTTTTTGCATCTTCTGTATAATTGATTATTTTCATTTTTCTTGAAAATTTAAGCAAATTCATATGTAAACTGTTGCTAATTTTATAATAATAATTTTTTGAGTTATTTAGAATAAAGGAAAGTAATGAACAATATCTTTTATTGATCAAATCACTTGATAAATGTTTTGTTAATAATTATTTGCCTAGTTTTTATATTTTTAATAATTGTCTAGCTTATAATAATTATTAAATAAATTATCTTTGATAAAATGCTATTAAAAATTTTGTTTAAAAATTTTTTTTAATGAATTTTATAAACTAAACGTGTCCTGGACACCTTAAACTTCTATTTTTCAGTATAAAATATTTAGGTTATTCCATTTCCAATATTTTCATGAAATTCTGAAGAGTTTAAACTTTCTACACATGAAATATTCACAGTTTTTACTTATTTGGAAATATGAATATTTCATATTCTGAAAGCACAATTTCATATCATATGAAATGATAAACAGGATTTATGAATGAATAAAGTAGATATATTAATACACTTCAAAACAAATATTTATGAATAGCATTTTATTATTCTTTTAGGTTTATATTAGTCATCACAATCTATAATTTTCATGCTTTTTTCTTTTATGAAACAGAATGTGCATTAATGTATAATGTGCTTTTAATGAAGATATAAATACAAATTATAAGTAATTAATTAAAATAAATATTAAAAAATGTTAAATGTTTTATTAAGTGTTTTTACATTTTAAATAGTTTTTTATAAAGGATAAAAATTAATTAAAATGTCTAAAAAAGTTCTTTTCGATTCGTATAAAATTATATTTGAAATATAATGGTATTAGTTTAAATTATGCATTTCTTTACAGTAATTGGTTAGATTACTAAGAATAGTGATTTCTTACGTTTAAACTGAATTATATTTTTAAAATAAAATAATTTTAAGCTTATACAATTTTTAGCTTAATTTTCAGAACTTATACAGTCAAACCTCTGAACAACAGCCACTAAGGGAAAATAAAAAGTGGCTGTGGTTCGGAGATGATTGCTGTTTAGAGGTTATTTTGTATGCATTTTAAAGAAAGCATTCCTGAAAAAACGGTTACGGTTTAGATGCATTGAGATAAATACTAATATTATAAAGAGGTAATGTTTGTAAGTATGTATGTAAGTAAGTAAGTTTGTTTGCAGCGGGTAATCTCCGAAACTACTCATCCGATTTCAAAAGTTCTTTCACCAATATTTAGAATGGAACCTCAGGGTGGACATAGGCTATATATTATTCCGTTAAACATTCATATAAATTAAATGATATCATCTATGGTTAAGGCTTTTTTGTCCAACAGATGGTGCTAAGAGTNTCCCGCCTTTTTCGTTCTCTTCAAGTGTGTGAAGTTGTAGTGTTCCTTCTTTTGTGTAAATTAAAGTTTATTGTTAGTTATAACAGTGTCTGTTGCAGATTTAATCATCCAGTTTCAACAAAAACAATAAATATAATATATAAAAGATATATTACTCTAAAATACCGTGATGTTAGAAATACTTTTTACAGTGTTTTATGAAATTTTAAAAATCCTGAAGTAATTGATGCTCTATATTACTAACGGTTTTGAGAAAATTAATAAAAATGAATTTACGAGTTATAATTAGACGAATAAAAGAAATGTGTATAAAACCCGTGATTATATGAGTTAAAAGACGAAACACGAAAAAAATATAATTTGAATTTTAAAAAATCCAGCAACGAGTTACTTAACTTCCCGGCAACATTTCGTGGCGCCATCTGTTATCATATTTTATTTAAAAAATTTTTTTTATATTTTTAACTATTACAGAATGGCAAAAGGGTTAATTTTGAGGGTAGGGATGAGTTTTATAAAAAATTTTAAATGCTAATAACGAGTAAAATCGTCGTTAAGTCTAACCCTACTGGAGATACACACAACCCCATCCCCTCGATCTTTAACCACCAAAATTTAATAGCATCAATCCCCTCATTAACAAACTCTGCAAAATTTCAGAAATTTTCGACAAAAACACACGAGTTATTAAGCTTCAAAGAGAGTGAACCAAATCGTGCAACATACACACTAGCATCCATATATATAGAAAAAGAAACCCAATCTTTTCGGCATTTTTCGACGTTTCAAGGTCCCCTGAGTCCAAAAATGTTTATATCTTTGGACCCGAGAAATCTTTGATGGTCATTTTTTGACCGATTGGCATACTTTGCCTCTGTTATATATAAGAGGAGCCGGGAAAGTAATACAGTTAAGATTTGTATAAAAGAATATGGCATCAAAATAATGAAAGATGTCGATCAGAAGAGGAAGGTCAAGACGCGTTTGCGCAACTTTGCTATTCTCGGTATGGGAATGGTTAGGGTTTATTGAGCAAAAGATAAGATTTATTCAGCGCAGATTGAATTTTGTCTAAATTAGAGTCTGAATTCACAGCCCATAGCGAGAGACCGATAATGGACTAAAGTTTGGCTGGAAAAACAAAGAACTAGAGCTTTTAAGTAGGAAATTGATTTGCAATTGCGTCAAAACATTCCTCTCCTGATTAACAAAGTTTTAAGTAGATGCTAAATGTGACTGCTAAGACTGAGTTTTGAATCACTGATGATGCCTAAATCATTAAAAAAAACTTAAATAGCAGATTTGATGGCCAGAAATACAGATGTATATAGAGGGGGATAGGTAGGAGAACGGTTATATACTGTATAATAAATGTTTTCAATAAATTGGTCTTAAGATTATAAAAGTAATAGTAAGTTAACCAGGGATGAGACATCGTGTTGGAAGTAGGTGAAATTAGAAGTACTGTAATTAGTTTAATGTCCGGCACAGACGAGACGTTTGAAGAACAATGGAAGAATATTGGTGAGATAAGCGCTAAATAGGAGAGTATTGGGATGAGAGTCCTGATGAATACCAATTAGAGAAGAAAACAGAGCAAATGAGAAATCATCCAGGCGTATGGTGTAAGTACAGATTAAGAAGTAATTATTCAATCATTGAAGTAAAACTGGGAAAATGTCGAAAGCGTCGACATTTTGTGTAAGGTATTTAATAAGGCAGCGGTAATAACTGAATCGAAGGCTTGCGTGATATCATGATTAGGGTTTCTCATTTCCCGGTCTTTTGCTTGTCCCGGGATCCCGGGATAAAAGTGAACTGTTTCCCGGGATCCCGGGATAGAATTAATTATTTTTAAGGTATACAAAATATCTTGAAATCAAATGATATAATTATTTTCCATTTTTTAAAGTAATTTTAAAGTTCTGTAACCTCCAAAATCATATTAATAATGCTGTGTAAGGTCTATAGGCCTATAATAAAAATTACCTTTAAATAACGTAGAAATTTTCACAAATAGAAAAAAATTAATTAAAGTTTGCTGGAAACTGCATACAACAACAACAAAAAAAATGTTTTGAATTGAGTTAAAAATTAAAAAAATGAACTTCTAATTTAGAAGGTAATTTTCGTTTTTTAAATAAAATATAATACAAAATATTGCAAACTTTTATAAGATTTTAAAAAGCAAAGATGGTCAATACTCCGATAACTCACTCTAATTCTTATTTTAGTAATGAAAAGTCTTGCCACCGAGAATGCCCTTTCCGATTCAATTGATGTGATTGGAATAGTGTTTAATGCATTTAAGAGAAGACAGATATTATGTGTTTTTTCACCTGTAGCCTGGAAGATTTCGAGTTCGTTTTCGAGGTTGTAATACTTCTTTTGCTCTCTAGTATTCTTCATTTGTCTACTTCGACTGCTTTAATAGAAACATCAAGCTTATAGCCCAATAATTCGTCAGTTAGTTTGTCTTTGATCATCAGGTTTATGAAGAAAAACTTCGTACTTACAGACATCGTACAACATGGTGTTACGCGTTATCGAAGCTATTGGGCATGGTTAAAAATTAAGACAGCATAAGCACAATTATTCCAGATATTACAGGTTCCAATAAGTAAAGAATTTTGAGAGTCATGCCACAAATAAGCTATGTATTGATTATTGACCATTTGTGACATGCTATAATGAGCAAAAACTTAAGAAACTAATAAGTAGGTTTAAAATTGATAAATACAAATGTATTCTGACAATTTATGAGTTAATTATGCTTTCTATTTGCAAAATTCCTCAACCTTAACACAAAATAAGAAAAAAAGTGAATTTTTAAGAAATTTGCGGGATTTCCCGGGATAAGAAAAATTTCCCGGGATATTTCCCGGGTTAAAAAAACAACCGGGATCCTGGGATCCCGGAATCCCGTTTGAGAAACCCTAATCATGATGTAACAAGATGATTTTAGATTCGAATCAACTAAGAATTTTATATTGGGTTTGGTTGAGATTAAAGACAGTAGATTTATGTTTAATGCCAACGTTGTAATAAGAAAATACAGGTAATCATATATGCATAGTTCAAAACGTTTTAATAAAATGGAAGAGAGAGGCGTCGGACAATATCTGTTGTTTCTTTGTTTTTGGAATTGCTATTAAAGTTTTTGCCACTGTCAAGGAACGAAACTGTTAGTAATGTTTCGTTAAATAAAGGAGTAAAAATAAACAGTAGCTGCGGGTAAATTCTTTATCATTATGCTAGGAATTGCATCGGAACTAAAATTGAATATGTTAAATTTGGTTATGGCATTTTTTACGATGATAAACGCAAATGAAAAGCAGTCAGTGTGCTAGAGGAAGAGTAATTAAGAGATTTATAATAGGTTTTTTGATGAAATTTAAAAGTTCAAATCTGCTTTTTATGTCATGATATATTTGGTAAATTTGTTAGAGCGAAAAAGTGGACTGTTTGGTGGATTCGAGTTTAGAAAAATTAGGCAAAATATTTCAAAATGTTTTAGGATTTGAAACAGTTGTTTTAACTATGGAGTGAAATATTTCGTGTAACAGTGTATCTAAAAACATCTGTAAATATATATAGCGTGGATTGACTTTTTCTATTTGCTCCATTATTGATGCATCGAATTTCTGAGTTTTCGAAGAAAAAAGGTCGAATCATTTTTGAAAAAAATGTACCTTTTTATATTTTAGATAAAAAATAGATACAATTTGACATATGAGTATTTTTGTTATATAGTTAGTATACTTGGGATCGATGAGAGATAACCAATCAAAGACAATGTTTTGAAGCTTTTATTCAGTTAAAATTGTTTTTATCTAGGAATTAAATAAAATTGTTTGGTATTTTGGAGGGATGTGGGATTGTAAGATCAAGCAAAAGAGCTGTATGGTACGATTTAAAGTCATTGGTAAGATTAATGGTGGTATGGATATTATGACAAAATCAAATCCAGAAAAGAATTATCGCTTGTAGGGAAATGTGCAAATTGTTTAAAGTTTAAAAAGTAATAAATTTCATGCAGGTAAAATTGTTCGATATATTCGCAATGGGAATAAGATGGGAGGCCAGAAAGTCATTGGATATTTTGTGAGGTTAAAATTCTCCATAAACACAATATTAAAGAAAATCACTTTATATCTTACTCTATTTCCACCGAGTCAAAAATTCTAATATTCTTGTACTATTTGCATCTCAAAGTATTCTATCATTTATTACGATTTCGTTGAATAGCTTTCACAATGTTATAAAAAAAATCCTTATGAAAAGACGTCCTTCTTCATGGTCGATCATTTCCAGATATGTAGGAAATGATTGCCTGACCGAACTCACAATGGAGTCTGGAAAAAAGCTCTCTTGGTGCCCTTAGGACGGAAGATAATAATATTATTAAACTATCGGTCAGATTCAAACGTACAGGCTTAGACAACTTACGTTCAGAATAAATTAAGGTTCAAATTCGATCTAGTTTTTACAAGTTTGAGTATCCAATCCTGATTCGAATCTGAATTTCTCAGATATTAGCCAGCGAATAATATAAGCCAAGACATCGAGCATACTGGTCATTTATGCTGACCATTCTCATTGCGAACAAGATATAACTGAATTGGAAAAAAAAAACGAGATGGTCATGTCAATAGTGCAATCATATCTGGCATAAACTCTGGATAGAACAGTGAATGATATCTTCATTTAAATATTTAGAATTCATAATGACTTCCGGTTTATTCGTTGAAAACAATATGGATAGAGATGAAAAATTTCTGCAAATATTTGAAAGCATTCTCGAGATAATTTCATGAATTCCTAGATAATACATTTCCTTAATTGACATCAATATTATCCAGGTTTTAACTTACTTATCGCTTGATCGAACAAAGTTCATTTAGGTTTATGCCAATAGTCAATTTTGTGTGAACTTTCCTTTTCTTCATAATTCTTTTCACTAATTTAGAATACGCAAACTCAAACTATATAATAAAAATAAATATATTAGAGGATAAACTTCAAAATATAAAAAGCAACGTGATTTAGAATATAAAGAAAATTATACAATAAAAGTATCTCAAAAACATTTGGAGGCAAGAACAAATATTGAAACAACAAATTAAAGGAAGAAAAATTATACATTTTTTTTTTCATCTTCAATAGTGGAAATTACTCAACTAATAAATATCATTTCTCTTTAACTTACTTTTCCATTATTATTTCTTCATTATTACTTCTGTGAGAATCGCAAGTTTCATCAGATTATTTTTGTTCAATTTATTTCTGAATTTATGTTATTGATAGTCACAAATACTGTAAAATATATTGCTAATTACAGTACATTAAAAAAAATGAATTAACTTATTAACAATTTAGAAAATCACGGCATTGCGCTCCAAAAATAGTAAAAAATATGTAGTTATTATTATCAAACAGAAATTGTTAGCTTTAAAAAATTCACGAATCAAACAATAGTTATTATTTATTTTTTTATAATTAAATGACATGTTCTTCAATTTTTTAGTTTATATTTAATTTGTTAACGAAAAAATAAAAATAAAAATAACGTAAATTGTATATTCTCCCAAAATTAATGATTCGAAAAGTAATTGTTAGATGATATTATGAGGTTAACAATTACTAATCGCCCATTAGATGGTAAAGCATTTTTAGCAAATCCGATTTAAACTTTACAGGCAGTTACAATGAGAGAAAAAAAAAATTATTCGATGACAAAATCCTGAATTTATTCGTTTCTTATTACTTCGAACAAAGTAGCAGTTGGCACATCTAAAAAGGGAGTTTTATCTACCATAGAATTGTTTAAATGAGCCATATGGACATTTATCAGATTTAAAGCTCTATGTTTCTTTAATATAGTTATTCGAGCGGAAAAAGTAATTTCTCAAACTAACAACAATAAAAAGTTTTTTTTTTATGTCTTTCAGCATTTGTTTGATATTACTTCTATCAAATATATAATGTTCAAAATTTTAATAGTAACTTCAAATTTATATACTGTATACAGTTCCATATATCCGCTCATATCTTTTTCGTACCTATATACAATTGAATAAAATATTTAAACAATAGGTCATTGTGTTTATATCAATGTATATCTAACGAGAGAAATAATGTAAAAACAAATGTTTAGTTTCAAGTCGGATCTGGATTCTTGATATAAGTTTCCGATTATCTACTCCATTTTTCCATTTTTAAACACATTAAGAAAAGAAATAAAATGACATACATTACAATAGAATGTCATATTTTGACGAAAAGCATCTTTATAAATTGAAATAATTTATGTTCGATTCCAACCTGGATGCATAGTATCGAGTTATGAGAGTAGTAAAACGAATGTTTGGAGTGTCATGTGTCACGAACTCGTTCAGGAAAGTACATTCACTGAACGAGTTGGTATCATGTGATATTCTCAATGCGATTACACGAGCCTAGACACCATGGAAACACATTATAAATATTTATAATTAATAACCAGCACTGTGTATTAGAATCTGTAAATCATGATTTGCATTTTTCTGAAAGAATATGCGTTTAAAAATATTTTTGAAAATCATAGAAACATAGAATATGTGTATTTTTATGATTTTTAATACTTAAAGATTAAAATATTGAATTTGAATTCGAAATAAAATTTTTACGAAAATGTAAGTTAACATAACGTGTTGATCAAATGAAATATAAAGTAGAGTGAAAACAATATCATATCAAAATTCAGTTCAAAATATTATAATTGTGTTGAGGAATTGACATACTCTTAACAAAAGTGGAAACAAAATTAACAAACCTGACTAATAAATAATTAGTAACAATTTAAAAAGTGCTGATTAAAAATATACATTTTGTTAAAAAAAAAATACACTCGATTACATATACAAGTATATCAATATTATCTGATAGATCTCAATCTTAAGTGTTTTTCTTTATCTTCTACGCTAAAAGTTTTATGAAAAAATATATTTAAAATGAGAAAAACTTATGCAATAGATGAAAAATTAACTATGTCAAAAAGAAATAAAACTTATTTAAAGAAATCAATTTAGAAGTATATGAACATAATGAAAAAAATTTTAAGTGTTACATTAATTTATATTATTTATTTATTGTTAAACTTTTATTTAATTTTTCTTTGTATTATATTTGTTGAATGTAAAGAAATTTTTCAACATCTACTAAAAAAACTGACTTATTTTTTTAGTAGATTTAAATACTTGAGTATTTAAAAAAATTGAATTTAAAATACTCAAGAAGGGTAGTAATTTTTTCATACTAAATCTATGCGTCTACACTCAGTAAACGGAGTAACCTTTAATATAGATTAATTATTAATAATATAAAAATTTATTTTTTAATAAAGTTTCTCAACAGTTTTGTTTTATGTTTTATAATAAAAGTAAATTTTAAAAAAAGTTAATTAATTAATGAAAAAACTTCATGCACAAGTTTTAATGACTCATTTAAGATAAAAATATGTTTTGAACAGAAATATATCAATTTACACGTAGTAAGAAAACTTTCGAAACCAAATTAATAACTTTGAACCATAATTTAAAATTATTTCTTTTTTGGTATAAAATAATAAAATACATGTTTTAAAATTTTGATTTTGTATTCTAACCGGATATAATATATTGGTTCAACCTTTATCTAAAATTAATAAACAATTTTTTTTTTCTGCCAAAGATAGATTTAGTTCTCAGAGTATCAAATTTTCACAAGAAAGTCACTTATAAATTTTTATATAAAGGTATATATATAATCCTTTGTATAAGTAAATATAAAATTATAAATAAAATTATAGGAAACCGCTAAGTTTAAATATTTGATAAAGATAATGTTCTTTCATATTTCATGTAAAAAAACTTAATGACACGAAAATTTCAAACTTAACTAAAGTTTTTCTATTTAAAGTTTTAAAATATATCTTATTTAATACTTTAAATCGAAATTTATTGATAAAGCAGACTTACCGTTCATAAAATTATATATAAGAGGATTTACAGCACTGTTACCATAGCAAAGCCAATGGGAGATAAGTGACGCTACTGTTGTAGCATGACTTTGAGGAAGTCCAATGGTATATCTACAAAAAATAATAGTAATTAAAAATTAATATCAACGAAGAATTTAATTAAAATTTTAATTTTAAATCAGTATAAATTCTTATTTTATCGACAGTGAGGTTAACAATTACTAATCGCCCATTAGATGGTAAAGCATTTTTAGCAAATCCGATTTAAACTTTACAGGCAGTTACAATGAGAGAAAAAAAAAATTATTCGATGACAAAATCCTGAATTTATTCGTTTCTTATTACTTCGAACAAAGTAGCAGTTGGCACATCTAAAAAGGGAGTTTTATCTACCATAGAATTGTTTAAATGAGCCATATGGACATTTATCAGATTTAAAGCTCTATGTTTCTTTAATATAGTTATTCGAGCGGAAAAAGTAATTTCTCAAACTAACAACAATAAAAAGTTTTTTTTTTATGTCTTTCAGCATTTGTTTGATATTACTTCTATCAAATATATAATGTTCAAAATTTTAATAGTAACTTCAAATTTATATACTGTATACAGTTCCATATATCCGCTCATATCTTTTTCGTACCTATATACAATTGAATAAAATATTTAAACAATAGGTCATTGTGTTTATATCAATGTATATCTAACGAGAGAAATAATGTAAAAACAAATGTTTAGTTTCAAGTCGGATCTGGATTCTTGATATAAGTTTCCGATTATCTACTTCATTTTTCCATTTTTAAACACATTAAGAAAAGAAATAAAATGACATACATTACAATAGAATGTCATATTTTGACGAAAAGCATCTTTATAAATTGAAATAATTTATGTTCGATTCCAACCTGGATGCATAGTATCGAGTTATGAGAGTAGTAAAACGAATGTTTGGAGTGTCATGTGTCACGAACTCGTTCAGGAAAGTACATTCACTGAACGAGTTGGTATCATGTGATATTCTCAATGCGATTACACGAGCCTAGACACCATGGAAACACATTATAAGTATTTATAANCTATTTAAAGTTTTAAAATATATCTTATTTAATACTTTAAATCGAAATTTATTGATAAAGCAGACTTACCGTTCATAAAATTATATATAAGAGGATTTACAGCACTGTTACCATAGCAAAGCCAATGGGAGATAAGTGACGCTACTGTTGTAGCATGACTTTGAGGAAGTCCAATGGTATATCTACAAAAAATAATAGTAATTAAAAATTAATATCAACGAAGAATTTAATTAAAATTTTAATTTTAAATCAGTATAAATTCTTATTTTATCGACAGAGGAAAATAATTGTATATTTGAAATCTGTTTCTATATATAAACAAGTTAAGCTTTGTCTAAAAATAACTCATTGCAACTCGCATATTTAAAGTCTAGAGTCTAGAATATAGAAAGTAGGAAATATTTTGTTGAAAATCTATAAATTGCTTCAAATATATACAATTATTCTATATATGATTTATTGTGTTTTCCTAATAAATGCAATTTAGAATAAGAAATACAGTGCTTAACTTAAGCGCATTAAGAAATGCAATGCAGTTGAGTCAAAGAATTCTTTGTTTTCTCTTCTTTTGTTTTTCTTCTTGAACTTTTTTTTATATTTTAGAATGCCTATTTTAAGGAATTTCTTAAGAAAACCACAGAATTCAATTTGAAGACATTTTATTATTTTAGACACTTTTATCTAAAACAAACTTTATTATAATTTTTTTCTAACTAAAATTTCATTAAAATATAATAAAAATTTTAAGATTTATTTTAATAATATAGAAATACTTTTTTATAATAATTTTCTTTGAATTATTTAAACATTTTAATGTAAAATTAAGTAAAAATAAACTTTCTTATTAATATAATCTCAATTTATTTAAAGTTACCTGAGGGCGTTTATAAGATGAACAGGTAAGTAGCACAAACCAAACATTACAACAACTGCTATTAACATTTTTGCTGCTTTTCTTCTTGATCTTATTTGTCCTTCGCAATTCTGGTTAACAGGTTGAAATTTAGTTGTACCGTTTTTATCTATATGCTTCACTGTTACTGCAAAACGAAAATATATTGTATTATATATGTTATTATATTTAAATTAAAATTTATTTTTAAATATAATATTAATATTTTTACACAACGTTTTTAATATATTTGATGTATAAAACAGGAAAAATAAAGCTGTAGCGATACTTAATAAAAATGAATACATTAAATTTGTGGATAATGGCTAGTTTTATATCTATATGACATTATTTTATATTTTATTCATCGTAAAAGGGAAATAATGTCGAACTGACGTCAAAGTTTACGATTTTCCATCTAAATTGAGCAAATTTACTAATTTACAAACAAATCTTCAAAATATTAATTGATTTTTAAATACTTTTGGTATATATTTGTATTGAAAATAAGTGTAATATAATATTTAAAGGATATAAAATCAATTTCTTGATATTTAATCATATATTTTAAGTGGAGAAAAATTACAAAATTAATTAATTAATAGAATAGCGAATCACTTAACTTTATGGATTACCTATTAAAGTTTCAATATAATTAACTATTCCTTAATATTTACTTAGCATAAATATGTTTCAGATCTGTACTAATTAAACTACATTAGTGCTTGAAAACTTAGTAACAAATACAAAAATCACGAATAAAACTTTTCTCTTTAACGGAGTTTAATGGAAATTACTGATTAAACGTATTATATAATTTTCAGAAAAATATATCAAAGAAGAAAAAAAAAACATTTTTATTGAATATTTAATGAGATATGCATATTACGTAATTAATATCCAAACAGGCACGTAAATGTTCCATAGTAAGACATTTTCAATACATCACCTCGGGCATCAATACAAACTTAACAACGACTGAACATGCTACATATAACATTGCCAATGAAAGTTTAAATGATTGTCATCTCTGCAAATGATCTAGATGCTAGAGGTTGAGCGAAATGTACTGAGATTAGCAATTCATCTTCCTGGAGCATCCCAAATATGCTATATTGAGTTAAGTATTCTGGTTGGCCAGATGATATTTTGTATGAACAGACCATTTAGTTCGGCTAGGATCATGTTCAAGATATTGGCCAAGCAATGTGACATCTGTGGGATGAGCATTATTTTCTATAAACATGGCATCAAGATCCATTACGACGAGAAATGGACAAACATAGAACAGAATGGATGGATTGAGAATCAGTACGCATTAGTGATTTGTAATATAAATAATTTTAAAAGTTACTTTAATTAACTTATATCAAAAATAATGTAAAAATACTTACATTTACGTGAATGTCTAACTGTCGTTTCAGATGATCCCGGTATATTTTTATTCCAAAGAACTTTGGCAATTTGATAATAAGCGATAGACATTAGTATAAATGGTGAAATATATAATATTAGTATAAGAAATAGTTGATATATAGTTGTATCTCCATCGGACCAGGTGGGGACACAATCAGTCAAATAATCGACATCTCCTTGGATGTTTGGATGACGACGGGTATCCAAGACAATAGCTTCAGGTAGGACTAAAAGTAGAGACATCAGCCAGATAATGAGAATAGATGTCTTGGCTCTGAAGGCGGTGCTCTTGAATCGCAGAGGGTAACAGATGGCATACCATCGATCAACCGAAATAAAAGTTAACGTTAACACAGATACGGATACAGATACGGTCTATAATAAAAATATATTTAAATTTTATAAATTGTGAAAAAATAATGCAGCTAAATATTTTGTAACAAATATAATAATAATAATTTTATGAATGAAATATTCTTGCTTTATATATTTTATTTAATAAAAATCATATATAACAAATTATGAATAATTTTTATTGGAATCGATATATGATATTCTCTATAATTTAATAAATTTCCAATATTTTTAATAATTGGAAAGTTATTAATATAGGATTTAATTAATTGAATCCTATATTAATAACTTTCCAATCCAATCCAATACAATCAAAATTCTGAACAATGACCACTGACGAGAACAAAACATGTTTGTTATTCGAGATGGCTGTTATTGGAAGCTCAATTGTATTTGTATTCAATAATGTTATATTACATACAAAAATATATTACAAATTATATCATCAAATATAAATATATTTTTTGATAAAAATAGCAAATAGGTAATATAGGGTTTTCTTCTTAAAATATTTTTGCATTAATAATATTTGTAGGCCTATACATGTACAGTACATTTGTTATATACTTATGTAAAAATTTCAGTGAAAAGTTATATTTTTGATTAAATTTAAACTATGTTTAATAATTTTTTTAAAACTAAACGTAAAAATGCCCTTTTTTACTTTTATTGATTTATAAGAGAATACAGAACCAGATTAATCTAATACTTTCCAAAATATTGACTATCTGATGCGGTACAAATTTTACACAATCGGAAATTGTTCGTGAATTTTGGATTTGAGGAGAAAGAGCATTGATTTAATAGATGTAAAATTTATCCCCGATAACATGGAAACACATCCTAAAATTTTGTTTTTTCTTTTTGTACGAAATGCTTCCTCTTAACGTAATATCTCATAAAATTTATCTATTTATACATCCGTGCCATGATATTTAATGGAAGCACTGTAGTTCTCAAAGAATACGTAATGGATGTTTGAAAGTGGAAAGTGCTATAAAAAAGCCTATCTGAAATAAATTTTAAATATAAAAAAAACTGAGTTAAATTTTTAAAATTTAAATGAACAATTTTATTTGTTTCAATTTTTATTCAAGTTATCTGAACTGAAGGATATAAATTTCAAAAAAAAAATTTTCTTAAAATGAATGTCAAAAAACCTAAGGCTAAATCAAGGCGAACTAAAGTTTGGTAAATTGCAAAACTCAATGTTCGCGTTTATAAAGAATAGTGAAGATATTACTGTATTATTAAGTAATAAAAAAGTAATAATTTTTTTCTGTAATGAATTTAATTTTAAAGAATAATTTTGTAAATAATATTATAAATTTTTTGTAGTAAAAACATTACATTCGTTTGTATAAGTATTCGTAAATTATAGTAGATATATATCAGTAGATATATACAGTAATTCCTCGTATGGACATACCATACGAGGAATTTATTTCCAATACAATTTTTAAAAAAAAATTCATTTCTGTAGCTCTCATTTGCCTGGAATTTTGTGGAAAAATCAGCAAACAAGAAGGACAAGATAAATTCATAAATTTCTTTCCTTCAATTTGCTAAAATATAAATTTTAATGTATAAATGCTATATAATAATTTTTGAATAATCATTCATTAAATGTACAGTACAAGAACTTCATAGACTACTGAAATTTTCATGACATTACATCGGCCGTATATTTAGAATAATTTACGATTTGAGGAAAATATTATACAATAATTATTAAAAAATAAATCAAATAATTAGAAAAAGCATAAACTAGATAAAATTATCAAATTTATAATATTAGTTGTATAATAGTCCATACATAGATTCTAATTTGTATTACATTTGATTCATTATAATTCATAATTTAAATTTAGATTCGCTTTTCGATAAGTATTTAAACATTTTAAAAATATAAAAGAAAAAACTATTTTCAAAACTTTACATTTTTTATTCTTTTTGTCATTTTTAACTCTTTCTGTCTTGTGGACATTGAGAGAGCGTTTCTTCCATACCCGTCGTAGACTTGATCAGGTCTATAACAGGGACAGTGAGGATTGGAGACCGACATATCCGAAACAGATCAACAAATCACTCATGAAAAATTTGTATATATTAACATCTAAATTAAGATTCACTATTGTTTTAATTTCGTCCGAAATTCTAATTGGAAAAATAACTCATGGAAACATAATCTTACAGAATTTGAAATACTTTATGATCTATAATTTTGATATATCTGTACAAATTTGTGAATATTCATTTTCTTGACAAGTTAAATGTTTCACTATCATCACAGAAATTACACAGAAATTTAGGAAGTTTTCTGGAACTTCTTTATGATACATTTAAATTCTTTGGAGAATAATCTGCATCGATCACAATCTTAAGAAATAAGGAACTAAAATTTCAATTTCTCTATAATTTTAATTTAAAAAATTTAACTTATTTTAAATATATGTGAATTTCTATAATGTTGTAAGCGTTAAAAGTCTAGAAAGCGTTAAAAGTTACAAATGCTACAAATAACTTATTTCCACATTACTGTAGTAAATTCTATGAAATGTCACTACAGAATGCCACATAATAACAATAACAATAATTTTTATTGTCAGGATAAAGTAAGATTAATATTGCATCAAATCGTTTTATCTTGAAAACATGTTGACAAGGGAATAGTCATAGTGCTTTACGGATGGGACAAACTTAACTTTGGATTCGAATGTAGAGGATTATTATACTAATAATAATGCCAACGATATTCATTTATTATGTATTAAATTATTGCTTATATTTTCCTTCTAAACCATTTTATTACGACACTAATTTAATGTATTTTCTAATCAAATTGACTTGAAAAGTTTACACACAGAGATCAAATCTATGAAGTTCTTATTACAGATCATCTGTGGGACAGAAAATTACATAATTTCGATTGGCAATGCTACTGGATGGTTTAGACACAAATATAAAACAAGCAAATAGTTATATACATTTAGACTAAAATTGGATGCGCTATGTTGTATATCAGACTTACTAACATCTAATGGATTTAATTTCTTTTATTTGTATTATACGTTTTTACTTTTTTTGTTTGTTTTATGTCTATAATTTTTATGTATTCACAACTCTTACATTACTTTAAATATTTTTGTGTTATTTTGGGAACTTATGAAAATCGTGTTAAGAATCTATTTAATAAAACCTGCAAAAGGTCCTGGTTATACGTCAGAGCTTGGCTTCATACTTCAGTTCCATACTTCAGTTGGACTCCACATTAAATCTATACTACATAACCCGATTAACTAGATGCTGTCCATTTTCCTGTGAATTTTTTTATCCTATTCTGATCTGAATTCTAAGAGTATAATGAGTAGAATAAGTAATTTTTATGCCAATCGGACAGCTTATGACCAAAACAATATTAAAGACTAAACTGTACAGTACAATTAAAATTTTTCTGTTATCGTTATCTTTGGGATATGGCTTAAGGTACAGTACAGGGTGAGTCATAAGCCTCCATACAAATGGTGAAGTCGGTGACTAATTTCTTTTTTCGTTTTCAGGAAGGTGAACCAATTGAAAAGAAATGCCACTAACAAAGGAAGGACGAATTGACATTATTCTGTTGCATCATATGATACCATTTGTACGAATAAAACATTACTCACCGCTTTCACCATTTGTATGGAGAATTATGACTCACCCTGTACATTAGTTAATGATGTATTCATGTTATCACATTTACTTATGTGTGTGCTATAGCATATAATTTAAAATGTTATTCATAACTGAAATTGAATTTAAAATAATTTATTTCAGTTTATATTTGATCTACAACGATATACGATATTCTCCATTTCATATAACAATAGTTCTGAGATGTCAAACTCACAGGTTTCTTACAAAAATCTGATATACGTACAGTACAAGATTACATTGTTTTAATGCTTAAAGAAACGTAAAAAATAAAGAATATTTGAATAAGAAACTAGAGCAATAATCATATTTTATTTGTCCTGATGTTTATAGCAGAAGCATAAAATATATATTTTTGGCGATAACTTTTCACTATTTGACATCAAGATATATAAAACGGTTACAAAATGATCCGTCATTTTACCCTATTTGTTATTTCTCACCATTTTTCTAGAATTGTTTACACGTATGATATCAAGATTTCAACCGAAACATTTATATCAAAATATTGGAAGTGCTTTTTTGAGTAGGTATATGAAATAAGTTATTATCATAATATATATAAAAGCATTATCAGTATTATTACATGCAGTATATGCACGTACTGTACTTATCTAAACGCACAAATATTATAGATAGAAATTATATTTATATAAACAATTAATTAACGTTACACCATATCAAATGATAAATGATAACTACTTAAGTGATACGATTGAACAATTTGCATTTTAGAAATAGAAAATACGCTGTCTCGTTTTTCAATAACATTGAACCGAGAAAGGAAGTGACGTTGGATAAGATTCATAACACGAACTGTCATATCCGCTTTCGTTAATACAGCGGAAATGGATATAGAATCAGTCACGAGTATCGATTATATCATTCAGAATAATCGTTCAAATTTATAAGTTGAATTCGAAAGCGATAAAAATAAATGTAGTTATTTATTTTTCTATAAAGTTAATTTATCACCGATATATAAGACATNAAATATTTTTGTGTTATCTTGGGAACTTATGAAAATCGTGTTAAGAATCTATTTAATAAAACCTGCAAAAGGTCCTGGTTATACGTCAGAGCTTGGCTTCATACTTCAGTTCCATACTTCAGTTGGACTCCACATTAAATCTATACTACATAACCCGATTAACTAGATGCTGTCCATTTTCCTGTGAATTTTTTTATCCTATTCTGATCTGAATTCTAAGAGTATAATGAGTAGAATAAGTAATTTTTATGCCAATCGGACAGCTTATGACCAAAACAATATTAAAGACTAAACTGTACAGTACAATTAAAATTTTTCTGTTATCGTTATCTTTGGGATATGGCTTAAGGTACAGTACAGGGTGAGTCATAAGCCTCCATACAAATGGTGAAGTCGGTGACTAATTTCTTTTTTCGTTTTCAGGAAGGTGAACCAATTGAAAAGAAATGCCACTAACAAAGGAAGGACGAATTGACATTATTCTGTTGCATCATATGATACCATTTGTACGAATAAAACATTACTCACCGCTTTCACCATTTGTATGGAGAATTATGACTCACCCTGTACATTAGTTAATGATGTATTCATGTTATCACATTTACTTATGTGTGTGCTATAGCATATAATTTAAAATGTTATTCATAACTGAAATTGAATTTAAAATAATTTATTTCAGTTTATATTTGATCTACAACGATATACGATATTCTCCATTTCATATAACAATAGTTCTGAGATGTCAAACTCACAGGTTTCTTACAAAAATCTGATATACGTACAGTACAAGATTACATTGTTTTAATGCTTAAAGAAACGTAAAAAATAAAGAATATTTGAATAAGAAACTAGAGCAATAATCATATTTTATTTGTCCTGATGTTTATAGCAGAAGCATAAAATATATATTTTTGGCGATAACTTTTCACTATTTGACATCAAGATATATAAAACGGTTACAAAATGATCCGTCATTTTACCCTATTTGTTATTTCTCACCATTTTTCTAGAATTGTTTACACGTATGATATCAAGATTTCAACCGAAACATTTATATCAAAATATTGGAAGTGCTTTTTTGAGTAGGTATATGAAATAAGTTATTATCATAATATATATAAAAGCATTATCAGTATTATTACATGCAGTATATGCACGTACTGTACTTATCTAAACGCACAAATATTATAGATAGAAATTATATTTATATAAACAATTAATTAACGTTACACCATATCAAATGATAAATGATAACTACTTAAGTGATACGATTGAACAATTTGCATTTTAGAAATAGAAAATACGCTGTCTCGTTTTTCAATAACATTGAACCGAGAAAGGAAGTGACGTTGGATAAGATTCATAACACGAACTGTCATATCCGCTTTCGTTAATACAGCGGAAATGGATATAGAATCAGTCACGAGTATCGATTATATCATTCAGAATAATCGTTCAAATTTATAAGTTGAATTCGAAAGCGATAAAAATAAATGTAGTTATTTATTTTTCTATAAAGTTAATTTATCACCGATATATAAGACATATATCATTATGATTTTAATCATGTTTATTAATTAAAATATAGGATAAATATAAGAACATAATTTAGATATGATCAATAATATATTTATTCAAAATATTTTCGAATAAAACTAGTTTTTCACTCAAGAGTTTATTTACATTGATTTATATATATTATTTACGATATATGATTTTATATATCACATATTATATACTTTAGGCAAGTAAATTACTAAATTAATAAGCAAAAATGAAGAAATTATTCATTTTAATTTAACTTTATTAAATTAAAATGAATAATTTCTTCATTTTTCTATCGAATTCAGCAATGGAATGCGTTATAACGAAGAAAGTAATTATTTTTAAGAAAAGTAAAGCAGTGTTTCATAATTGTTATAATTAATTAAGCAAGATTATTTATATTATTTCTAAGGTTTTGCATGTTAAATGAAGAGTTCGTGGTGGTAATATGGTACTAACTAACTAGAATAATGTCATGAAAATTGGTATGTAAGCGCTAAATTCGAAACGAAGTTGATATGTTTTTTAAAGTTTTTCTATTTATTTCATTAGTATCTGCTTTTAAGTTTCCAAATCATTATTCTGACTTTATATTAAACTTTGTTTAAATTTAATCACTAATTATCTGCAGAATTTTAGTTAATAACTCCATATTTTCTTGCATAAACATAATTGCATATACTTATTTAGAATGCAAATTATGCTATATATTATACTTTTATTCAATAATTTTTAATATATATTTACTAAACATATTAATATATAATTACATTTTTGTCTAAAGTAGTTTTTGAATTAAAATTAAATAAAAAAATGGAATGACTAATTTTTAAAATTACCCAATATCACTCTTAAGATCATCAAGTCTCAAATATTTGACGTTGAAAGACAATATACAAATTACTTGTTGTATTTTAAAATAAACAAATTATTTTAAAACTAAAATTAAATCATTAAAGACATCTTATTTCATGATCAAAATTTAACATTTTTTAAAAATTATCCTTAATAAAATGGTTAACAATTTATACATAATACTTTGCTAATTGTAACTTACATTTTTCATTAGTCTCTTTTTCAAGTTTGAATGTGAAGTTGGGACCATTAATAGGTATTATAAAGAAAATTGTAAGCGATGTGACTAGAAAACGCATGTGTACTGTTCTTGGTTATCAATTAAGACCAGCTGAGGAAGACTGAATTAAGTCGAAATGCATACAGATAGGAGTAAAGAATACTGTCGGTGGTGTATGTATAGTTAAATAAATTTACTGATGTGATAAATCTGTAAAATATGATCTAGTAACCAAATATTTACATAAGTCTATGAATGATTTGGCATATGATTTTTATATCTTTATATCCATTATGCATTAAATATGTAATAAAAACCTAAAACTAAAGAAGCGAGACAAAGTAGGGATAAGAAATCACCCCTAGTTTGCTCATCCTTAAAATGAAAATGTGAGCAATCAAGATGCTGTAAAACTGAATTTTAGTTCATCTATCGAAATATATCATATAAAGATATAAAATTCTTATGATCTAATTACTATAAATGTATTTGTTTAACAAGAATCCTTTATGTATATTACTACATGTATTTAATTTATTCTATCAATATTTATTTCTTCGAGTAGTAAATATTCGAAGATACAGTTCAAAAATCAATCATATTTAAAGTAAATAGTAGCATTAATTATAGTAAAATTTGTCTGAATTTGCACTTCAGGAAAACAAAGTACGAGTCTAGTTACAACTATAAGGAACTTATAACAGCAACAGTATCAAAATAATTCATCACATTTTGCTAATTATTAAACAATATTAATTCTCTTTATATATTATAAATTATTTAATTTCTCGTCCTTTCTACAAATAGTCATTAAAATAAATGTTCATTTAATTGTTTAATATTTTTAGTTCGGTTTAAACAGCTGTTGTGGCCTCAGCATTGCTTAGTGACACGATTCAAATGATGATGTTAATTACCTCCATTTCTGCATTGAATCATTATAAAAATTAATTTAAAATTTAGAAAAATATGCAAATTTTGTACCGAAATAATTATCTTTTGTTAAAGCAATAAGTAATATTTATCATCAGACGTAAAAAAGTCGCAACTATACCTATACATAAATAAATATTATATGAGTGATGCTGATAGATACATGTATGCTAATAAATATGTGAGACTGATATAGCAGGAATTCCCATGATATAAAATTAAACCCGTAAGAAACATCTAACGATCCAGTAAAAAGTTCAATAAACATTTTCGAAATAGTTTTTATACGGCTGATTAAAATGAACTGATAAAACTTTAAGTTCATCTAAATTCAATGCACCAAAATTTAACACTTAACATTTTATGTTGGTAGTAAACCATTCTAGAACAGATACATTTAAATTGCAAGAGCAGCAATTTTAATTAGCTGCAATTTAGCAAATTCTCAACTCTGATATGCCATAATCCATGCCCTCCATTAACACAGACAAAACTTTATCTCAATATAAAGTGAATACTATTTATTCGTAACATTAAAGTTGGTTTATTACAAGTTTAAATTTTGTAAGAAGCGAATCATTTCTTAACTCTAAACCAGAGATCAAAACATTAAGATAAAAGTGATTAAAGTGACTTCAATTTTCCTCTTTTCAAGTGCATTATACTGGAATCTTAGATAACATTCTGTATTAGATTTATTCGAAAATACACATTTAAGAAAGCAATTTAAGACTTTCAACAAAAAAATTACTAATTTCATTGTTTGGTATAAAACCAAGTAATCCACTGTACACTCCACACTAATACCTAAAAAAATTCTCGTAAGTTTGAATGACTTGTTGATTGTTTATGCTTATTTATTTCCGGGATTATCCTACAGCCAGAAAAATAATATATTTTAATTATCATTCACTTAGTTTGTTTATATTGTTATAATAATGATTCCTTACTCAGTAACTTGTACTTAGGTCTATTCTAACCCTCATTTACTTTCAACATCTCTCAAAATACACTTTAATAAAAAATATGTTTATATTTTAAATATAAAAATAAAATATTCATATTTTTTGATTATTAGAATAATGTTGTAAATTTTATTTATTTAAATACATTCGAACCTCGAATAAATGGCCACCTTTCAAGAACGACCACCATTTTTCAGGAACGTTAAATAAAAGTGCATACAAAATAACTTCCTAACAATGGCCATTTTTTTATATTTCCGTCAGTGGCCGTTGTTAGTAGTTTATCCATTTTTTTTTTTTACTGTTCCACCCATCGTGAGTTCATTCCTCTGGTTCTTCAGAGCGGTAGGATGACATCTTAACGTTTGGCCATCCGTCCGTCGATCTGACTGCATTAAAAATTACATACATACATCTATATTGGCATATCATTTACTGTACAATGATATTTCTACAAAAATCAATTGTATAAAATAAACTGTTTAAAATAAATTAAAGATGAAATGTAACAAATTAATTACACATTAATTTAACATAATTCGCATTAATTGAGTAACTTGTCACTCAATTCAAAATTTGGTTTATCATATTAAAGAACTTCTAAATTAAGATTATTTTATTGGATTATTATCATTAAAATAATTTTATTAACTAGAAATATCATTTTAATATTCGAGAAAACAAATTTATTTAGTTTATTTTTAAATTAGATTTTATTTAAATTAATTTTAAAAAGAGAACAAAATACAAAACTTATTTCATAATCTATAATGAATAATATATTACAAATGTATTTTATTTTTATTTTTACTGAAACTTTTAGGTTAAATTAAATTAGACAATATTTATAAGTAATTTAAAATTACATTTCTTTACAATTTATTTATTTATTCATTTATTTAGTAAAATTATAATAAACTAATACTTCAAAATTAAGAAATACTTATTAAATGTATTACATCATCGTTTTTAATTTTAAAAAAATTTTAAAGTTTGCATTGCAGGATATATATATATATACTGTATATAGGAGAAAGGCCCTTGGGGGTTAAGACTAGAATGGAAGGAAAAGGAAGGGAAAAAAGAAAAAACAAATTNTTTTTTTTTTTTACTGTTCCACCCATCGTGAGTTCATTCCTCTGGTTCTTCAGAGCGGTAGGATGACATCTTAACGTTTGGCCATCCGTCCGTCGATCTGACTGCATTAAAAATTACATACATACATCTATATTGGCATATCATTTACTGTACAATGATATTTCTACAAAAATCAATTGTATAAAATAAACTGTTTAAAATAAATTAAAGATGAAATGTAACAAATTAATTACACATTAATTTAACATAATTCGCATTAATTGAGTAACTTGTCACTCAATTCAAAATTTGGTTTATCATATTAAAGAACTTCTAAATTAAGATTATTTTATTGGATTATTATCATTAAAATAATTTTATTAACTAGAAATATCATTTTAATATTCGAGAAAACAAATTTATTTAGTTTATTTTTAAATTAGATTTTATTTAAATTAATTTTAAAAAGAGAACAAAATACAAAACTTATTTCATAATCTATAATGAATAATATATTACAAATGTATTTTATTTTTATTTTTACTGAAACTTTTAGGTTAAATTAAATTAGACAATATTTATAAGTAATTTAAAATTACATTTCTTTACAATTTATTTATTTATTCATTTATTTAGTAAAATTATAATAAACTAATACTTCAAAATTAAGAAATACTTATTAAATGTATTACATCATCGTTTTTAATTTTAAAAAAATTTTAAAGTTTGCATTGCAGGATATATATATATATACTGTATATAGGAGAAAGGCCCTTGGGGGTTAAGACTAGAATGGAAGGAAAAGGAAGGGAAAAAAGAAAAAACAAATTAAAGCAATAAGAAACCAATATGACTTGGTTATATAAGAAGGGATAGGAACACAGAAGACTCATGATAATATAATATAAAAATAAAATTATGAAAGTGTTAGCAAATTCGAAAAAAAATTCAAAAAATCGAAAAAAGTCAAAATAAAATAAATGAAATGAGATGAATGGTTATGAATAAAGGAATTTACGGAAAAATTACATTTTAAAAATTTTATGCAAATTATTAAAGTTTTCCTGAAATATAAAAAGCAAACTTAACTGATAAAATGATAGATTGTTCATATTAAATGATGGTTTAATAGTTATTGTTATTTCTCAATGGAATAATTCTTTCCACACAACTTTGGACAATTTCTTTTTTCGGCTGTACTTCAACTATCATACTATTTCGCTAAATAATCTGGCTTCACATACAATCACGTACAATAAAAAAAAGAAAATATTTTGTATTTTCATGTTTGTTTAGCTAGTTTGCATCGGAGCATCACTCATTCGGATTCCAATGCGGATCAAGTTATTTGTAATTGACAAAATTGAGGCCAACCAAATAGCTGTCGTGTATGCTCGTGCCATATATAAAACAAATAAACTGATCAAGAAACTTGAAAAATATCACTCCTTATATTTAAAAAATTTTACTAAAAATTTAAAAGTTTGTTTTACGTCAATAATTATACTGGATATTTAAGTTTTAGCTCGCTAATAGAATTATTTTATTTTTAATAATACTTTCGATGTAATTACGAATAATTAAAGTAAAAATAAAAGATGAAAATTAGATAATCAGAATAATGTCTGACAAAACTTTAACAGACCAAACGTCCTAATTAACTCATTTATGAGAATGCACAATAGATAAATAATGCACCAAGTAACAAACTTGTTAAATTTCACAGGTAAATGTTATATTATTTCACATTTTATTCCCTATTAAGTGAAAATTATAACTACTCATATACTGCAACATAAACAAACTTCTAAGTTTTGTATTAATAATTTTCATTTCATCATTGAAAAGTTGTATTCAAAATTTAAACAAATAAATTAAATAGACCTATATATAATTCTCCTGTTACAAAAGTTTAAATTTGTAATAGTTTAAGATAAACTGAAAATTTATTATGTATTTCATCTTAAAAATTAATAATATTTTCAATACTTCGAAATATTTTAAGTTACATTCATTTTATGTGAAAAATTTTATACATTTTCACAAATATATATATGTATAATTGTACTAGTAGTAATTATTTTAAAAATTACTCTTTGTGGTTATAATTTTAACTTGAATTTTAACTGTTTTATTTAATACGAAGCTTTTTTTTTCGAATAAGTGCTAGCCATTTCAACATTTTACAATCGAACTAGATCAAATCGAAATCTCTTTCTAAAGCAGAGAGTAGAATAGGTAGAATAGGTATCCATTAAAGAAATTCTACTGTATATGAAATAAGTAATCTTGTTATTCCACTTTCGGAACCGTGTTTCCTGTATATTTTATTATTACATAAACACAATGTGTGCATACAAAAGAACGTTTGTTACATGTATCGTAAAGTAGAAGTAAAACATGAAAACAATAATTAATATGTGATTGCGATATTTTAAGAATTTTCTTGGTTTTACAAATATTTTAATAAATCTATTTAGAATAGATGAGCGCTGGTCACGTGTTCTTCAGGTACGCCTTTCCCAATTAAGATTTTATTGGTTGAATTTAATAAACTTTTAATTGATGTTTTTATCAGGTATGTTCACTCGTGAATTAAATTCAAAATTGTATTTGATGTCATTTCGTGCTTTAATTTCAGTGCTAACTGAACAGGAGCTGTGTCTTGATCGATGTAATTTTTGTTACAAGAGATAAAATGTTATAAAGTCACGTTTTTTGAATGCATCGCATTGTGTTTATCCAAAAAAAAATTTTGTATTTGTTATAATTAGTTTTTACGAAAAATAATATAAATTATTTTTACTACAATGTAAAAGTACTGTATAAACTGAATACAAATTAATACAAATATCTCATTTAATATCTCATTCAAATTAATACAAATATCTCATTAAATTTTCTTTTTTAATAAGGAAAAATTATCAATATATTTAATTATATTAGTAGCTAAATTAAATTATACTATACCGTATAAGTATTTTACAGTTTTTGCAGTATTCATATACATACCATTTAAATGTGAGAATAAGCATAAATGTGTTTTATATATTTTTCGCAAAAATTTATATAATAAATATAATAAACATTTCATTAATATTTTCAATATTTTTAAAATTAAGAATATACAATTGCAAATTTCGTTTTCCTCTCGTTCAGTATCTATGCTGGTATATAATAATTACTTTTACATAACTAATCTGTTCATGATAAAATAAATGAATGAAATTGAAACTAAAGCGCCTACATAAGTAGTTAAAATCTTATTAAAATAATTTACATATTTCTATTCTGATATGTTTATTAGCTTTAAAGTTTAAGATGTCTTATAAGCACAGTACATTCAAATGAATAATAAATTCGTTGTATGTAAACCAAGGTTCAAAAGAATACTATATAAACAATTATTTATTGGGACATCATCACAATGCTAGGCTGCAATTTTAATTGTTTTTTAAGTTTAAATGATTACGTAACTTCTGGACACCAGAAGTTTTTATAAATTTTAATCGAGATCTCCGGTCCCCTTGGCTTTCCGTGTCTAGTCGCGATTTTAGTGGTGTCTTGCACCCGAATGTCAATTTTTTCCTGATAATAATTGATTCATGCCGGTTACCTAACTCTGATGTCGAAAACATTTTGAATGTAAATCACGTGACTTCCTGTCACGAACGGAAGTTCGTATATAGTTACTTCTGGCCTCCGGTCCCCGAGCGTTCCATATGTTATCTCGATTTCCATCTAACTCATTCTGATCTCGAGATTAACGAAGGACAGACAACAGACGGACGACAGCGAGAATGTATAAGTGTGCAGTATGAAAATTGCAGCCTAGATTAATTCCCTCGATTCTTAATAATTAACATATGTTCCATGCTTAATATAGCTATTAAGCATGGAACATATATAGTTATTAAGGTTCTTGTTCGATTTTTCTGGCAATCGAACAGGAGATTAAGTGAATCATCAGAAAGCCCAATAATTTTTAACTATACTAAAATATACGTAATAGAAAAAGCTTAAAAGGAATAATTTTTATTTAATTACGATTAAAAAAATATCCATTTAAACACTATTTAAGTTAAAAAAAACATTATGACAACTAGTTCAAAGTTAGAATTGTATTTGACGCCATCTGCTATGACATGTTATTTAAAATATAACTTTTATATCATTACAGTGATACCTCAGGATACGAAATTAATCCGTTCCCAAACTGAGATCGTATCATGAAAATGTCGTAAGGTGAGTCATTTTTCCCCATACAATTACATGTAAAACCAAATAATTCGTTCCAACACGAAAAACACACTCAAATTAAAGCTAAGTAGTACATTAAAAAAATAACTATAGTAAGGAAAACACTGAAAAATGCGTTTTGTAGTCGTAAATGTATAAATAACCATAATAGAATAATAATTGATAAAAAAAAAAAATGTAGTTTTATTTGCGCTTTACCTTTGAGGATAGATGACGGTGGAGGTGTAAACTGGTGGCGGAAGAGAGGGAGAAGGGAAATGATACTAAAACTTAACGTACATAACATAATGTAACAATAACTTAAAAATAACTTAGAAAAGATTAAAAAAATTAGTGTTGTTTTATATATATATATTTTTAAATTTTTATTCACTGCTTTTTGCTTTCTTTCCTTCACTTTCACCGGATAGAGGTCAATTGGTAAAATATCTATCCAAAGAGGTTTGGCTTTGCCTATTTTTTAAAATGTTTCTAAAATGACTTAGGCAAATGTCATTACTCTGAGCAGCAATACGGCCAGTGTGAACCTTTTCCAGATGTTTCTTTTCAATAAAATCAGTCACTTTCTGATAATACTTCAAGATTTCCTTTATCAAGCAAGATCCTTCCACGATGAAGAAAACATGTGGACTGAGACCAATGAACAGAAGTGAATAAAAAAATGGCACTGTGAACTAATGTAATGTCGTATGGTGAGTTTTTGTTCGTATCGTGGAGCAAAAATATGTTTGAATTTCATGTCGTATCCTGAAAATTTCGTATGCTGGAACATTCATATCCTGAGGTACCACTGTATATTAATACATGGCATATTGTTAGGAAATTCCTCAATACAGACACAGACATTGACACACTTATTTAATTTTAGTTTTGTTTTGGTTGCTATGCCTTGACTCTGATCTGGCATAGTACACGGCAACCAGTGTCAACCGAGTATAACCCACTAAACCCAACATAATAATAATAATTAGTTAGAAAGTTTCCAGACATTGACACATACACCAATAACACAGCTTAATGTTACACTTGTTTGTATAGCACTTGGCACCAGTATCAGCTGAATATGACATTTGCAACTCAATAATAGTAATAACAGATAAAAATTCTATATCCCACAGTACAGTAAGTAGACTAGAGAAATAAATCAAAATATTAAAAACAGATATATGGTATTTTCAATGAAAAATTTATAAGGAAAGTCAAATCACTTTTCCCCTCCCTCTGTTAAAGCAGGAAAATGAAAATCCAACTGATGAAGGGTATTGATGAACCCACAATGCACATATTAGTTTAATAAAGAAATCTCTTAGTCAACTTTCAAATTAAATAACTGTGGTTTGATATTTTCTTTGGAATAGTAGAAAGAAATAATATTAAATTTTCTATTATTATTTAAGGATTAGCATGTCTAGATTATAGTAATAAGTACAGTAATACCTCAACTCATGCTACCNTAAGTTATTGTTACATTATGTTATGTAAGTTAAGTTTTAGTATCATTTCCCTTCTCCCTCTCTTCCGCCACCAGTTTACACCTCCACCGTCGTCTATCCTCAAAGGTAAAGGGCAAATAAAACTACATTTTTTAAAATCAATTATTATTCTATTATGGTTATTTATACATTTACAACTACAAAACGCATTTTTCAGTGTTTTCCTTACTATAGTTATTTTTTTAATGTACTACTTAGCTTTAATTTGAGTGTGTTTTTCGTGTTGGAACGAATTATTTGGTTTTACATGTAATTGTATGGGGAAAAATGACTCACCTTACGACATTTTCATGATACGATCTCAGTTTGGGAACGGATTAATTTCGTATCCTGAGGTACCACTGTATATATATAACAGTTGCTTTCCCAACTGTTATATATATACAGTGGTACCTCAGGATACAGAAAAATCATTAAACGAAACTCATTTTATTTTCAACAATCGTTAAGTTTTAAAATTGTACATTCGGAACGACACGACATTCTTAGCTATGAATAAAATATTTTTTACTTTGCTTACTGGTAACTGCAAGAAGTTGAAAATTATTAAAGTTTTAACAAAGCTCGTGATATAAAGATCATTAACAGCATTACTTGCCAACTTCAGACATATTGCTATAAAAGAATATTTAAACTTATGTAATATCGACGTAAAAGCAAATAAAAATTTTACTATTAACATACGTATATTCGAGAAGAAAATTTTGAAAAATTTAATGAAAATCTTTCTCTTCTTTTTTCTTATCGAATTTAATTCATAGTGACCAACGCCATAAATCAGAAGTCAAATTACCATACGAAAAGTCGAAAAAATATCGATTTTACGGACACATTTGACTTAAGGAAAAATATAAACCACACGAAAACTGATTCGATTTATAATTTTTATGCAAAATTTTTCATAAGAATTGGAAAATATATGAAATCTATAATTCAAAATTGAAAGTAATTTCTAAGAAATAATGTTTTGTAATTTCAAAAAACAGCGAATAATTCTTGATTATATACTTATGTTAAAGATTAAACTCTAAGCCAACTTTTATCGTATAAAAATATATTTTATAAATTTTATTAAAATTTATATTTTAAAGGCATGGAGAATAATGTAAACATTCAGAAAATTTCGATTTTGTAAATAATGTATCAAGTAAATTTAGAAAATAAATTCAAAATCTTTTCGGTTTGAATCTCATCAACTAGTCAATGTCATTGATAGATGAAGAATTTAGAATAATTTTGTTATTTATCAAAATAAATATCTTGAAAAATGATATACATTTTTGAAATAAGAAGTAATGAGCATATTTTTTGTTTCCCCTATTTTTTTATTTCAGCATTTAATAAAAATCTTAGCTTTATTTATCAAATAAACTAATTTTTAAAAAGTCACTCACAGTAAATATACATTAATATCTAAAAATAAGCATAATCGTCCAATGCACAGATAGAGCAGAAAATAAACAAAGTGAATAGCGGAAAATTTATGTAAACGTTTCAGCAATTAAAGTATCTAGAATATAGTTGAACGTTTCATTAAAGTATAGGCAGTATAGCTTTGTGTCTGTTCGGTTTAATCATCGAGGACAGTTTGTTATTGTTTTCTTGAATTATATTATAATAGCGATAATGCCACAGATAATCTTATGAAAGGAAAAATTATTGGAGTACTACGAGTAGAAGTAGGCTAGTCTCAAAGAGATATGTCCATGACTGAATGTTCCATAGAGCTTCAGGTTTTGGACCACATTTCAAAAACAGGAGATATTGGACGTCAACAGTAAACATCTAAGAGTTAGCAATCCTCAACAATACCAAACTGAACAGTGTGTTGTAACAGACGAATGTCGATAGATGCTCTCTGCAGAGCTATCTATCGATAGAGTTGTCACGGCTTTTACAGTTAGAGTTTCACGACAAACTATCTGCAAACGGCTTCAGAAGAATGTCTTTTTTCCAGATACCCACTATACGTTTATTGACCTTTGTTCATAGATCTCGGTTTAAGATGGTGTCAAAAACATCGACACTGGGCTTTAATGAATGGTGCATTATTCTGTTAGCTAACGAGACCAGGTGTAGAATGATTGTCGAATTAGAATCTGTACAGAGCGAAGAATCCGATACGTTTCCATGAATATCGTGGAAAGAAATTAATTTTCAGTGATGGTATCATGGTCGAAGTGGCATTATTCATAATAGCTGCACTAAGCTCCACGTTTTTGAAAGAAATACCATTACTCAAAAAGGTATAAAGCGGATATTTTGGAACCCCATGTCAGACTTCTTCGAGATGTTATGGATGCCGATTTCATTTTCATGGGTGATAATTCCCTTTCACTTAGGCTTCACCTTCCAATGACTGTTTTGATAATGAAGATATTCGTCACACGTAATGGCCAGCAAGCTATAAGGATCTAAACCTCGTAAAGCATGTGTGGGATTCTGTATAGAGAGGAATTGCGTTTCATCAGTCTCCATCAAAATCACTCCAAAAGCTTTAAAATTCTCTTATTCAAGATTAGACTTTGCTCCCGACAGAACTGATAAATAGCAAGCATGAGAACCCTGAGCATTCTCCATGTAACGGATGTGCGTGCAGAGGCAACCATACCCCATATTAATCATTTCGTGTGTAAAATTTTTTACGAAAAGACAGTAATTTTTCTCGTTGTTTTTGGTTTGACACAATTTATATGAGAATTTGCTTTTTAATTGTATCGTGCATAAATAATGATGTGTCTGCTTGTGTGTGAAGTTTTACGCTATTCTGCTTACCAGTTCAGTAGTTTTATCCACTCGGCCACTAAGTAGCCGAGTGAATAAAACCACTGAACACGAACCCACGACCAACAACTATAACTGAACTAGTAGTTATTGGTCGTGGGTTAGCGTCTCGCCAACGGGCTGACCATGTCGAGTTTTCCGGATTTTATTCAAGTTTTTAATATCTAAAAAAATGTTCAGTTTATCTTAGAAAGTCCTCCTGGGAGGCAGTTCTTAGCTCTTATTCGGCAGATCACCCATGAGTCGAGTTGCCTTATACAAATAAACCAAACCGATTATTAGACCTGAGACATAAGCCAAATTATTAGTTACACGTACTTTTTGGACATGAGTATTAACATTTCATTAACGTATTAACAGAATTTATATAATAGTCTATATAATATATCAGCTTATTATATATTAACTAAGTCATAAAAAATTTAATAATTAAAAACATTGATTCATAAACCATAATTAAAGGAAATATATAGAAATTTTATAAATAAGAATAATTAAGTTAAATAAATACAATTAGAAAGATGAAGAAGAAGGTAAAATAAATTTATATAAAATCCAATTACTTTTGATTACATTTTCTTAAAAGCCAAAGAAATGATTTAGTTTAATCAATTATACAAATAAATTAGTTTATTTGATTATAAAATAAAGATGAAAAAAAACATCCTTTACATAAAAAACTTTATTGAGTTACATATATCAAATTAAGCCTGTTTTTCGTGATACAATANAATGTCACTTAATAAAAATATTTTTGTTCTCAGTTTTTTCATTCTTGATAATTATTTATAATTCTTTTAGTTCAGAGAGTTGTGCTTTTGTTTTACTCATAAGTAAAATTTGGGCACGTGCCGTAACTTTTATTAATCAGTTACACATTTAGTTGTAATTAATTACTTTCGAACCTATTTATAGAAACTGCAGTACAGTATTAAAAAAATCCAGCAACCAGTTGCTTAATTTCCCGCCAATATTTGGTGGCGTCATCTGTTATGGTATTTTATTTTAAAACTTTTTATATTTTTAACTATTATAAAGTAGCAAAAAGCTTAATTTTGAGGATATGGATGGGTTTTATTTAAAAAAAAAAAAAAAAAAACTTGTAAGTGCTAATAACGAGTAAAATTATTATTAAGTCTGACCAAACTGGAGATACACACGATCCCCTTATCTCCCTATCCCCTCGATCTTTAATTATACCAAAATTTAACAGTATCAATCGCCCTAATACACAAACCTTCCTTTAAAATTTTAGAAATTTTCGACAAAAAGCACAGGAGTTATCAAGCTTCAAAGAAGGTGAACAAAATCATGCCCCCCACACGCACACAAATATCCATAAATACAGGAAAAAAAACCCTAAAACTTTTTGCACTTTACGTTTCAAGGTGTCCTGAAACCAAAAATGTAAAAGTCTTGGGGGTGGGTCATTTTTTGACCGATCGCCATACTTTCCCTCTGTTATAGATAACAGCCGAGAAAGTAAAAATAAAATGTACCTGAAAGTTATTTACTGTAATTTGACATTTAGGAACATCTTTCATTTCTTTCTAGCTTCAAATTTAATTGTTAATTAATTAATTTGTATTAAAAAACGTAATTTTTATCAGTATATTTTATTGTTAATATATAATAATGTATGTTACTTTATAATAAAATAATTTATAATTTCAAAACTTTACATTAATCGGTAACTTTTTGTTAATAATTACACGAAATTCTAACATTATAATTAACTTTTACCATTTAACTTATAATAATTTAAAGATGAAAATATGTTTTATATTATTTCGATTCAATGAGATCTTCATAGGATCATAAATATCTTTATTTTCCCGGTTGTTATAAAGTATATAACAGACGGAAAGTATGGAAAGCAGTCAAAAAATGACTCCCAGGATTTTTGCATTTTTTGACTCAGGGGACTTTGAAACGTCGACAAATGCAAAAAAGGGAATTTTTCTATATGTATGTTTGTTACACTGTGTATGGGGGACACAATTTTCTTCATCCACTTTGAAGTTTAACAACTCCTGTGCTTTTTATCGAAAATTTCTGATTAGATGGGGGAGATAAAGGGGATCGTGTGTCATATCTCGAGTAGGGTCGGACTTAATAAAGATTTTACTCGTTATTAACATTTACAATTTTTTATAAAACTTATCGCTACCCTCCAAATTAAGCTTTTTGCCATTTTATAATAATTAATAATGTAAATTAAATTAAAAAAATCTTATAACAAATGGCGCCGCACACAATTTTTAACTCTTGCCGGTAAAGTTCGTTGAGGAATATTTCTTTTTATTTTCAATTTTTAAAAAGTTTTAATGTGGAAAAATACTAAATCATGAAAGCTTTAATGCATAACAGCTTCATGTTCTCATGAATTTAAAGTTAAATTAACATTTTTAGCATTTTTAAAAAATTACTTATTAAATACTTTATGCTTCCTAAAAAGATTTTTAATATAATAGCAATTAACTAGAATTCTAAATAAATTTCTATTATATTGATTTATCACACTATTATGTTATTTAAAATTAATGTAGAATAATTTAAAATGTATTTAAAGAAATTTCGTTAATTTATTTACTGTTATTATTGTATGATACATATGTACAAAAATATTAATGTCATTTAAAATAAATATAGCAAACTTGTAATGATTTTAGTGTATGTCTTTACTGATAGTAATAATCGATCAATAACATTAAGTAATAATAAATACTACAAATAATAGAAATTTACGTTTTATTTACTGGCAATAAAAGGACACAAAAGTAATTAAATTGAATAATTTAAAGAAGTATTAATTAATGGTAATTCATAGTGTTGTTTCCCTTCTGTATTAAGCAGTAAGTAATAATTTTAATTAGGTTAACGCTTACAGCACTGAGCACGTATAACTAATTGCATTTTTTCAGACATATGTAAGGATAAGAATGTGTTAATACAGCTTAAAGATACCTTTTAATCACACAAAGATAACGACAACTGTAACAGAACTGTATTACAATATGCCAATTTTTATAAATGTAGTCTAATTTTAGTTACATATATTGTGACACGTTTTGCTAATTCTGGTAACATAAGCGACTGACAGCACTATCCATACTTACAATAAACGAATTCTACTACACATATAATAATAATAGAAAGTCATTCATTTAATTAAAAATAAAAAAAATTAATTATGAAGGTTATAAATTTAATTTAAAAATTTTTTTATTATAATATCTTCTAATAATGTTTTGAAAAATATTGCATAAAATAATCTTATAACATTGAAGAATTTTTGTAATAATATTTAATAGAAATCGCAGAAAATGATATAAAAGTGATCAATTATAACAAATTTACACATTAACCACATAATATTTGAACTACTTTTCAATAATGTAATCATAATTATTAAAATTTTTAAATTAAAATTATAAACATTGAAATAAAAAGCAATTTATAATTTGAATTTCTAAAACTAATTTGTTTGAAGAATTATTCAATTAATTCACGATATCAACGAGATTAAGAATCGTTCATAAACATAAGAGGTCTTTCTGAAAAATAATTAAGACATCTTGTCTCAGAAATATGATTAAAGAGTCTCTTTCGATAAGGAATTAGCTAATAATTCTGTCGAAATAAAACAACAAATAATTCATATCTTAAAAATATGAAAATATATTAAGAAAACTTATTATCTTTTGTATGCGTGTTTATCTCAGAAAATATAAATAAAAATTTTGATTTTAAAAATTTGCATGCAGTTATATTGATATAATAATGCAATTTTTACATAATAATATTTAATGTTATTTATAATTATTAACATTGGTAAAATTCAATAATTGATCTAAAAGTTTTTTATTGAATATAATTGAGGCGAAAAATATTTAAATGTGGTTACAATAAAAAGAAAACAGAACAATAATTTTGAAATTTGAATAATTCTTAGTTATAATTAATGTAAACAATGAAATAATTTACAAAAGTTTTATTAATACGGTTATTAAATTATGTGGAAAATTTAATGCTATTCAAAGTCTGTTAGAAATTTTTGCTAAATTTTACATACTTAATTACGGTTATACATCCAATAAAGACCAACTATAAGCGGTAGTCATTTTTCAGGCACGTTTCTTTTCGAAATGCACACAAAATTCCTCCAAACGATGGCCATTTTATATGTTCAGAGTTTGACAGTATATTATAAAATTTTCTACATAAAAAACAGAAGTATTGAGACAATTTCAGTAAAAATGAATGTTTAATATAATGTAAATACAAGGTGTAGGCCTATATATATGTCTCTGTGTACAATTACAAAAATATAGTAATTGAAAATTGTTTAAAAAGTAAGTTTGTAAAAATATATGCAAATATATCTTATGTAGTATATTCTATGTATGAAAATTAATATTTGTTGAAAATGTTTTTGTATAGATAGAGAATAAGTGAAAATAGCTGATAGGATTAACCGAAAATAAGCTAAAAATAAACTCAAAGAAACATCTGTTTGGTTACACACTCCACTATGATGAGTATCCGATGATAAATATTTAACATGCCTGATTAAAGGAAAACGTTAGCAATCGACTCGGTACTTAAGATCTTCACTAAAGACAAGAAAAGCAACAATCAAGGGTCAAATTTTATCTCTATATAATTTTTCTTTATAAATTTATCTCTATAATTTTTTATCCATATCGATAAGTTCTACATCAATATTCCGCTAACACAATTTAAAATTCGAAACTTACAATCAGCTTTATAATATCTAATTAATTAAATAAAGTTTGTAAAATAAAATTATACAAATATAATTAATTAATAGTCTAAATAGTAAAGTCAGAATTTCTGTTTGAAAATAGGATAAAATATAATTAAAAGGACTTTAATTGGAATTAATAAATTACTAAGACAAATTTTTATTTATATTTCTAGAAACTTTTTCACATATTCCAGCTTATTTAGAACATAAAAATTTTAGGATTTAGAAAATTACATTGAATTTATCAAATGAGATTTCTTGTAGTAATTTAACTTAATAGCAAGAAAACAATGAGCCTGGACGAAATTCAATAATTTAATATTACAATTTATCCTGAAATTGGAATGTTTAAACAAGTGAAACAATCAAAAACCAATTTTAAAACGTAAAATTTATAAAATCATCTCGTATTCAGAGTTAAGTGAGGAAGTAAATGCACTCTCGATAGACTGCTATTTGATATAACCTAAATAAAGTATATGATAAAGAAGGAAACTGGTTTAATTTCAATAATCTTCATTTATTGAAAAACTAAAAGTGCAAAAAGTTGAATAATTCATTATCAATGTTTTATCTATGAGGATTTTCTTATTTAATCTTATGTATCTTATGCTAACATGAAACATGAGGTTGGAAACTGCCGTTCAGTTAAGGTTATTGACACTATTGTGTGACGAGTGAAATTTCGTTGATAAAAATAGGGAATAATGCACCTGTAGACGGATTAAAGGATTAAGCGTTCTCGTTAATGCGAACACTGCGTGACACGTATTCGCATTAACTGGTGACATATGGATCGTGTAGTGTCACTCTGTGCGCAAGGTGTACGATCATACAGCTTTGATCAGTTTTGAAAAAAATAACACAGATGTTTAATTATTTATAGTTTTAATTATGAAGCATAGGTTTAAAATTTTATAAGCGTGTAAATAACTTAACTAATATATAAATGTTCTATTTACTTATTCGAGTCTAAATGACGTAAAATCGATGAAAAAACAAAGAAACAGATTAATATCGAATTTTCTATCTAAACAAATAAATCCTGACAGTTTATTTACATTGAGATTACTCTTACAGTTTGACAAATTCTAATGCTTCCAGATGCTGTTGTATCTAAGCTTTAACGTAAGTGAACCATTGAAACGGATAGAATGTACTGTACTAGAGCATTTCTTTTCAATGAAACTAATCTTTAATTCATGTTTCGTCTTTTATAAAAAAACATTAATAAATTGTTAGATCTCTAAAACGTTAAAAACTAAAATTTTCTATATAATAGTAAACGCAATTACTACATCAAAAGGCAGGATTCACGCTTAGTTTCCTATTTGAAATATATATCTCTCGTTTAAAATTTAATATCATTCTTTTCATGATGTCAAAATAAATTAACATCTCAGTTTTCCGCTGGTGAATTCGCTTACATATTTGTTTTGTATCGAATATGAATATCTATTTGAATAACTAAACGTGCTACAAAACTTATTTGCATATTTATAACTTTTTTTACTATTCAAGTAAAAGCTATTTTTACACATTACAAGATTTTATGGCTAAGTTAGTTTACTTTTCACGAATTTAAAAAATGCAAGCAACACTTAAATAAGAAAAATAACATCGCTATATATACTTATATATAAGTACATAGGCTTACATTTGTATATGGAGAGTAAACTGTTACTCAATACATAAAATTGAAGATATTACCTAAATATATAAATATTTATAAAATTACTGTAAACGGAAATGTAATAAATGGACTGAAAGAAAGCAAATATGTAATCCCTGTGTGCTAGGTCAAGAAGACATGTTTTGTACTAGACGGCGCTAGTTGGCTAGTGTCACATGCTTTGGTCAAAGGTCATCNATTTAGCAACATTTAAACCTTTACAAAACACAAAAATAAAACATTTATTGACCCCGGTTAATTTAACATACTTAATTCTATTAATTATCTTTGCGAATAAAACTAAAGTAAAACTTAAATATGCTTTTAATTTAATAGGAAAACTCTCATCTGACTAGGTTATAGTAAACTAACAGTTGTCAGAAGATTGAATAGATGTACAGTACTATATATTGTTTCACAAGAATGAGGCTTTAAATGTTGTAGAAGTAAATTAAATCAAGTTAATTGACCGAAAGAGAGAAAATTAATGATGATTTATTCGTTTCCTACCTTGGCTATTTCTACAATAAATTATATGATTCTCTTAATACGGGTCGTAAAATTAGATTATAAGAAAACAGTTAAAGGCAAAAAAACAAGACGTTTATGAAGACTTTTATCAATAAAACGAATATGACAGATGCATTTCCACGTGATCGTTGCACAACATAGTGATCGTAGAGTTAATATAGTGTATTTTCTGATATAAGCGATATATATCTTAAAGGAAGATGTTTTCGATTCTACCCACCCTCGCATCTGGAACAGATGACAACGTGATGTGTTCAGGATAGAACCTGCAGCTACTCGTGATCCTTTGTCCAGATGACAAGCTATTGTCAATATTAAATACAGTAGATATAGTAAGTTTGACATTGAAACTCCGTTTATTCTCTTTACCAAATCTCAACGGCGACTTTTAAAATTTAAAATATTTTCAAATATAACCTTAAAGCAAAAATGCATTCAATTCTTCAGTGTAAAAATTTAAAAATTTTGGAGTTATATTAAATTTCAAATGTGCGAAAGTTGATGAAATGTTTCGATTAATGCCATTGTTTTGTTTTAGTTACATTCTATAATTTACTGTATTTAATCATTCCATGTATTATAAGAAAATATATTAATTTTTTATTTATAATGTTTTCTTTTTATTTTATTTTTTATATTATTATCATCATGCATTAAAATTTGAAAATAAATTAATTAAATTTAAATGTTTCATGAATTCTATAATTCTATTATATTTTTAAATATATTTTCTTATTATAAATAAGTATTTAATAAACAGCTTACTTTTAAATAAATTATTTTATACACTAAAAAAATATACTGTATTTAAAATTTTTAATACAATTACTTTTTCATGTGAAAAAATAATTTTATATATTTTTAAACAAATAAAATCTATTCTTATCATTTCTTAAATATAACGAATAAATAAATCATATAACTA
>NW_019385770.1:679816-699282 GCF_000671375.1 Centruroides sculpturatus
CCTCCAAAATAAAAAAATCTTTGTATTCAAAATTCAAATTTAATAATAAAAAATTATATATATATATAGGCTTATTATAAGGAAAATTTATATGTATATATTTTTAAAATAATTTTGTTATAATTGAACTTGAAATATGACTTGGAGTGTAAATTATATGTTTTTAACATATAAACATTATTATTTTTGAATAAAAACTTTATTCGTTTAGTAAAATATATTCTGTAGCTAAAATATATTTTTAGTTATTAAAAATAGAGATTTTTAAATTAAATGAGAATTAGGAAATATATTTTTTAAAAATGATCTGTCTGCTGTCTATATATATCTTTAGCCCAAAGCTACGTAACTATTCAGAAAGTTTAAAATGAATGTCCTTGTTCAGGAAATCCAAATGTTTAGTAATATATATGCATATTTTAATATTTTAGCAAACATTTCAACTGTCAATATGCTTTAAGTAAACTTTCTACCGTTTATAACTAGTTTTATAATGTACGAGTGTATAAATTATATAAACTGCTATATAGTAATAATATGTGAATTACTTATATATATATATATATATTGATATATATCATAGTTAATCAACAATTTATGAAATCAATTTCATTATAAAAATGTTGACTTCTGTTCGCTTTTATGTTAATATTTTTATGTTTAAAACATTAAGTATATTTTGATATATACTTAAATGGCTATAAGTTAAAATGATTTTCAAAATAAATATAACTCATTCAATATGAATAAGAGTATACAAATATGTAGAATTTTGTTTATATTTTTATTATAATTGTTATATAAAAATTATATTTCAAATATTTTACTATATTTCTTAATAAGGACAAATTTTAAGCTGCTTTTATGTATAATTTATATTAAATAATGCATTGATATATCCAAGATTCTAAGAATATTGGTACTGCTCAAGGGAAATTCTGGGGATCAAGATGCCCTTGTCATTTGCAGAGAATGTTATTTAATTTCCCTACAATAACTTTAGTCATCTAATCTTAACTAATTGAAATCATGCAATATACATTATTATATTTATTCATTTTAAAGTAACAAAATTGATTGCTTTGGTATCGAAGGCTGCTGCAGCACAATAAGTATTCCTTGGATACACTTCTGATATAATAATTTAGAATCATGAGAATTATTTTTGGGAATATACAGATACAGAATTATATGTTTAAGTTAAAAAGCTTATAAAATTTGCACTGTTAGAAAAGTTGCTAAAAATATTTTACTATAAATTTTTCTAACAGTTCGAATTTTTGCAATTATGAATCTACAAAGACTGGAAATTTCATTTTGTTTCAAAATGATCGTCGTTTCAACTTTTTATAACAAATTTAAATGTAAAAATATTGAAAATATTTAGAAAAAGTAGAAATACATATATTTTACTCACTATAAAATATTTCGTGATATTATAACAAACCAAAATAAGGTTTATAACGTTTATATTAACATACATTCAAGAATTCTGAATATACTTGATGAAAATTTGAATTATAATATAATATCATATACATTTTATTAAATCATTAAAATACTGAATATCTGTATTTTAAAATTATATACTGTTTTTTAAAATTAATATTAAAATATATTATTATAAATTTATTCTATAGNCGCATCGTTGCTTTCCAGTAGGTGAGATCGTGGTCAAACACTTGCCTGGTTTAATGTAAAAAAAACACAAAAAATAGGTATATTTATTTTTTTGAAGAAAATAAAACATAACCGAGAATCATTTATTTAATAACCAAGAAACATATTTATTAGACAATTTAAAAATATTTAAAAGTGAGACATCTGACTTTGTTTTACAGAACTAACAAGTAAGTGCATCAAAATTGATCTGGACTGATGTAGTCGCTACACGCAAACAGTTTTCCAAATGAACATCAGTAATTCGTGTTCTCACTTGTGATTTGATGTACTTCATACGACTAAAAAGTTGTTCACACGCATAAGTGTTTCCAAATAGCGAAACCATTGACAGAGCATGTTTGTAAAACGCAAGATATTTATCCTTGTCCAAATACGTTTCATAGAACTCTTCCAAACCTTCTTAACTCTTCTAATGTTCATTTGGTGATATGTACAATAAAGTTAACATTTATGTTCATTTGACCTAGCTCCGCGGGCCGCAACACGACTCCCGGCGGGCCGCATGCGGCCCGCGGGCCTCATGTTGGCCACCCCTGATTTAAAGCATTACTACCAGAAGACAATTGGTTTCTATAAGTTCATAAAACTTCAACTCTAAAAATAATTCAATAATATTCTAAATCTAAATCGTTTTATAATTATTTAGAAAATTTTGAGTGAACATGCCAAATGCAGTACTGTATTTCTAAAATACTACATAGAGATAAACACGAAAATTTATCAAATTATTGAATGTGAAGGAGTGTCGAAATTAAAGCAGTTCTATTATGTCAATACAGATTATATTTAATATTTAAAACTTTACTAGAATAATGTTAATTAATTTTATATAAAATTGTTATTACACTTGATAATATTAATTAATGCTTCCTCTTTATCATACTTTTCTATTTCGTTTATTTTTAATCACATATTTTTTAAAAGTAAGGCAATACTTAAACTAGGTTTCTGCTTAGTAGCTTTTATTTCTATTTTATTATTATAATAAAACAGTCAAACCTCTAAACAACGGCCACTGACGAGAACATAAAGAATGGCCGTAGTTTGGAGGTTATTTCTATGCATTTCAAAAAGAAACATTCCTGAAAAAATGGTCGCCGTTTAGAGGTTGATGTAATAAGAAAAAATATAAAAAGATAAGTTAAAGAATTTTAAAAATATCAGTTTTATATTTTGTACTTTTTATATATTTTTTTGTATCAGTTGTGTATTTTATACTTGTATAAACCAGGTTTGGAAAGGTTGTGAAGACATGAATAAAATTTCTCTCTTGGGAGAACGTTGTATTCGTTCAGAACATATTTAGATTGTCAGTTATATAAACTTTTTGCAAGCTATGAAAAGATGAAATAAATTCAGATATTTCCAGATTACAGAAAATCATACACGAGGAATGCTTCTGTCTGTTAAACTCAGTTATAAACATAATTTCTAGGAGAGTACGGATCAATGCTCTTCGACGATAGCTTATCTCATTCTTCTATCTATTAAAATGAAAAATTTGGATCTTTTATTTAAGTAGTATACAAGCTTAGTTCTATAATTTTATATTGCTTTCATCATTTATTACGATTTCGAAGTTCTTATCAAAATATGAAGAAAAATGTATCCATATTCATCTTCAAGTTACATAAATTGAGCCGATTTATTTCTGGTTATGCAATGACGTTAAAACTAAGACTTAAATTTTTCTTTCTAAAACAAATATTCTACTTTATAAATACTCCATTTTCGTTAAAAAATATTTTTCTACGAAATTAACGTTAAAAGTTAATCCTTTATCCGGAAACAGGGAGCTAGACATATTTTAATAACTCATTTCCGATTGTTGGTATTGTTGTGAAAACAAACACACACAGTATACCACTGCATGAATATTGAATGATTTTTTTTATAATTACCGTAATTTTTTAGCTATTATTGAAATATTAAATTAGTCATAGAAACAAAGGTATTAACAGAACAATATTCACTAAATTGTAAGAAATAATTCATTCAGGGATGATTCTGGAAAATAATTTTAAGTAAATAGCATAAAACTTTCAAATATATATTATTTCTCAAGAAATTTCTCTAATCCTTAGAGAAATTTATCAATGCATACATATATAATGTAAATCTATTTCCATATAAGTAATTTTGGGGCATACAATACACTACACAAATGTACAATACACATAACACAAATGTAATAATATGTACAAACACAGTGTCAAACAAACAAATATACACAGATAAATCACGCTACTTATATTATTTTCAAAATTAAATTAATTTTTAAATTAATTACAAAAGTGTCACTAATTTAAAATATAGAATGTAAAAGCCCTTTAAATTATAGCATTTCTTTTAAAATTTTTACACTGAATTTTCTCTAAGGGTAAAGAATTACTTGTTACAAAGAAATAATAATAAACTTTCCGCGAATTCAACCAATTATACTACTTCTTAAGCAATATAAATGTTGTTAAAATGATGGCAACAGCCTACTAATTATCAGTAAAATAAGTAAGGAAAAGCAATTATAAGTTTATTGCCTAGTATAATAACCGTTACTCGTTTAATAAACTGACAAAAAAGTACATCAAACCACTTAAAAAGTTGTTATGTAGATTTACTCATAAACGCTTTCCTGAAATTTTGTAATGAATGTAAAATTTATAGATTGAAAAACATCTTAAACTTTGTGATCTCATTATCTTCTTTAAAGAAAGGTATAAAGTATGTTCGTACAAGCCTACATATATTTTTTTTAATTATTAAAACAATTGAATGTAAATATCTGTCTTTGTTTGTTTGACACTGAAATTAATATAACCTTCTCTTCTTTTCAAAGAAGAGAAGATCATAATTTCTTTAACATAAAAGTATCGAATGCGACTGTTTACAATTTTATCAACTTAACAATATTTTTAAACGAAAATAAAATATATTTTACAATTTATTTATTTAAAATTTTTATAAATAAATACATTTCTGTAGCAATAAATTATAACTAAAAATATATAAATATTATTTTACCAGCATCATTACCATCCGTCAATTTTCGACAGGGAGATAGCTTTGAAAACTCAATTATAAAATAAATATTTTTAGATAAGAAATTTCAAAAATTATTTTTTATATTAAAAATAAGTTTCAAGTGTTTTTATCCGAAAAATAATTGAATAAAAATCATATTGATTTTCAATATTAAAATATAATTTCAACATATATACACTTATTTATAATTAGACGAAAACATCCAAATTTTCGTCTAATTAAAAGAAAATATATACGATACTTTATTATTTAACAATGCATTGTATAATTAAAAATGTAAAAAAATATACAAAAATTTTTGAAAATAATACTTCAATTATTTACATGAATTTATTTTTATTACTTTTTAAAATGAATTTTGGAAAAAATAAGCGCATCATGCATTATTAAACAGCCTTCTTATATATTGTAGTTGCTTATTAAAAAGAAAGTAATAAAGTTTATGTAAATTATGCCTAATTCTACATAAATAAGTTATTTAAAATTATAATGAAAATGGTGTTACAAAATATATGATAAAGTACTGTACATGTATCAATTTAGTTTTATTCAGAAATTCCAAAATTTATGCTAAATATATATATTAATTAAAATAGTTTTGATTAAAAAATTAAATAAAAATGTAATTTTACAAATGCTCAACTTTCATAAATTAAAATTAAATTAAGTTTCTAGTCTACTAGATCTGCGCAAATAAACAATATGTTTATCGCGTAGAAAAATGTAATAAATTAAATTGTTTGAAAAATAACTTTAAAAAACAATGACGTTAAATTATATATAAATTCCAACGGGTAAACTTTAAAATTATTTTATAAATTAATTTTATTTATTGAAATTTTCTTAGCTTTAAAAATTTTGTTTACAATTAATTATTTTCCTAAGTTTATATTGAAGAATAATAGAGTTAAAAATAAAGTTTTACTAAATTTACAAGGAAAAAAAGAAACTTTAAAAAATTTCCTTTTATGCAAAATAATTTTGAGTATATTTTATTAAAGATTTAAAATCTCTGACTGAATTTTTATCCAATATAATAAATATTAATCAATTTTTTTTTTGCATAAAAATTTTCAATATCATTACAATTTCTTTAATTTTTCAAATTTATAAACTCTAAATATATCTTTATTAAAAATTTATAATTAGTTCGACATTAAAATTAAACATTAAAGTACAGATTTAATTTAAAATAAATTATACAAATCAACTGTTATGAATGAGTATTTTAAGTAATTTATCATAATATCGTATAGTAAACTGTACTAAATAAAATATAATAATAATAAAAAGAAATAAAAGAAATTAAATATTTAATAAGTTCAGAAGAAACACTGAAACACATAAAAGTCTTTTCATAATTCGTTCTTTAATTAATAAATGTAAATAGTATTTTTTCCTCATTCACTCAGTTTTAAAAATAGTTATTTTCACATTAAAAATATTCTGTAATATTTTAAATTCTGAATATGAGCAATAATACAAACTTTTACGATTTAATTTTTCTGAATAAATAATTTTTACTTTTAGAAAATTTGGTTTCTTAAATTTAAATTCGCATGATGAAAATCGTAACACATGATCTGACTTTACGAACATCTTTGTTCTTGTTACATCTTGATTATAACTTTTATCAAGAGAAATTACTTTTAAAAAGCTTTATAAATCAATAATTTTATTTAATTCTTGCAACTTTATACTCTTTTTAAAATTTATTACGCAAATTTACCTATATGAACTGCTTAAACGCATACACATGAGCTACATGAGCTTCATTCTAAACATAAAAAAAACGTTAGAATATACAAATACTATAATGTAGAGAGAATATATATATAAAAATATTAAGTATATTATTTATAGAATAATGATTTGCCGCTATTTTCTTGTACGATAGATTCGAAAGTCGAGACATCTAATATCTTACAGAGTTTAAATAGTTTAAAGTATATGAAATTTTTTCATGTTTATATCACATTCCTCAAATATTTATTTTGAAACACACAAATAATTGAAAATTCCAACTTTGTTTCATACAGAATAATACTTTTTCAATATAAATCAAATATAGAAAACATTAGTCTAATTGAAAATTAATGAAATAAATATAGTTATACTGATTGATAAGAGATAATTTGGAGGAAGTAGAAATCGATAGAAGACCGTCTGTTTGTAAGAATTTCTCATTTAATTTTGTTTATTTTAACATATTATAACGCATATCATTATAAATATTTTATCTGTACAGTTAAATTTCATATAAATTATATTTCAATAAACAATTTTTAAATCAAGTAAATTATTGTTAAACAATATAATTAAGATTAATAATCTGTTAAAAATACAATGAATAATGCAAATAAAATTAAAATTATTTAACTTAAACTTTAATACGAAGAGTATTACTACTAAAATTAATAATTATATTATTTTTATTATACTCAACAATCAAAAATTGCTGTATTCCTTACCTTTAAACAATATTAAATATCAAATGTAAATAAAGAAACAAAACAATCAACTAAATTTACATTTCATTATAGATTAAATACAGTTTCATCTAAATTATCTTTATGTGTAAAATGTGAATAACATTGACGTTCAAAAATGGATGATATAGGGCATGATATCTATGCAGAATCGACGACATATATTTCAATGCAATGATATTCTATTAACAATATCGATACATGGTGGCAATAACAACTGTTAGTTAAATCCATAACAGTTCTTGTTTAAAAGTAGGTAATGTTACACAGAAATCATGCTCTAATTTAATTGCTTTTCTATAATTATTTAAGTGCATTTTGCAATTCATTGGCAAAATTGTTAACTAATAAATACACTAACTTTTTAAGAACTGAAGATAGAAAAAAGTTAAATTATAAACATTTAGAGCGATGCCAATTATCAATCAAGCACTAAATCCAAAGATACAAACACAAAACTATCGCAAATTTATCAAATTATTTGTAATGTTTGCGGCAGATACTGTACAACTTAGGCTATGATTGTGCAAACGCGAGCGAGGGGCTTTTTCGGCGCGAGATATTAACGAACGAGCGAATGTGACGACGTCAGATTATGGCGTCTCTCGCTTATTCGTTTCTCGCTCTCGCTAAGTAGTTATTGGAATAGCATTAAGTTTTTTTCTATTCGTTCGAGAATATAGAAAGAAAAACAGATGGACGACGACGTTTACTAACTCTAAACGAATCATCTATTCGATGACTTTTTTAATAATCAATTCCATATTTCGGAGTAAACCATAATTGAATTAATTAATTTCTCTTTATGAAAACTTTGATTATTTTCTTCTCTTCCATATACACTGAAAAAGTCGCGTTTGAATCGTACGCAAACGAGAAAAGGAGCTAATGCGCAATCGCAGTAGTGAGAACTTCAAACCGCGATAAAAAATCTGAGCCAGATGTCAGAGGAAGTGCGATTTTATGTCTCGCGAGCGAGAAAAAGGTTCTTTTCTCCCTCGTGCTTTGCATCGCGAGAACGATATCGCAACAAACTTCTCGCGTCTGCATGGTCGTAACTCGCAATTTCGAATCTTGATATGGAACGTAAGACAGTGAATACTTAGAAATTAAAATATTCTATAAGATCAGTATTCGACTGCTTAGACATTGAGAAATAAAAAAGCATTTTCCATCCAAAAATACGATAATTAAAATACGCACAACTGAACCGAAGAACTATCAAATTAAACTTTTATTAGTTTAGCAAATTAAGTTTCTCGTGAAAACTGTGATAAGTTGTAAAAATATTAAATATGCACAGTACTATAATGTAACACTGAAACACATGTTTGATAATTTTATTCTAATAATGAATGTGATATTATACAGAAAAACTACAAGTTAAACAGTTTGATTTCCTTATATCATATAAATAGTGGAGAGTTTTGAAATAAAATTTTTAAAACAAAATTAATTTACTGTCAGACACTTTTATTTGTGTTTTGAGATCGCAAATTTAAATTTTGCTACGTTTTTTATTAAGTTCCTTCCTTTATTATTTTTTCGAATACAATATAAATACATTAAATATAACCGCTAAAATTTTCAAGTTGTAAAAATTTCCTATTTAGGCTATGAGCCTATACGATTTATTATTTAATAAAATAAGCACTTTTAATATTAATATAGGAAATTAGATTGACATTGATGTTTAGAAATGACAACATTAATTAATTTTGAAACATTTGTTACATTTTTTTTAGTTTTGTTTCCTTGTATATATTTTTTAATCATCTCCTCAATAAAAAAAAAACAAAATCTAAATAAATTTTAAATTATTTATTAAATAATTACTTGGATAGAAGTTTTAATTACATATCATTTTGATTCAATAGCATAATAAGCAGTAAAAACGATTTAAAAAAACACGATAATTTATAGATTTATATTACTTTATATATATTTTTATCAATATATTTTCTGAAATAACAACTTTTAATACAAAAAATCGATTTAAGTTCTCTATTTAACAACCCAGAGGCGCTTGAAAGCGATTCCACAAGCATATTTAATGATATCCAACTTCTGAATTCATCTTACCTACTCCATCAACAATTTTAAAATGTAAAGAGGAATCAGAATTCAAAACCTGACGCTGTCAACCTAGAAATAATTGAAGCAGTTAATACATATTTATTGTTACAACAGCTGCTATCATACTCGACACAAACCAAAAGTGATAAGAGCACATTGAAACCAGGTACAAATTCTTGTAAGTACATCCCATAATTTACAAACAGTAATATTATAAATTTTTAAATATTTCTAGCTAATTTTGTTATATTTTTCAGTTCATAAAAAATTATTTAATATAAACTGCTTAAAATGATTTATATCGATTCGATATTTTAAGACGAACGAAGAAAATTCAATTAGATATATCACGTTTATTTTTGTTGTTAAATTATTTTTCTTACAAAAACTAAATTCATAACTATGCAAATTTATAAAATATCATCATAAAAATTATCAAAAATAAACAAAAAATCAAATTTATAACAAGATTTAAAAATAAGTATTAGTTTAGTCTTCAACACCACATACGAAGCATTAATAATTCTAAAAATACTTTTTTTGTTGTTTAAATCATTTTTATTTAATTATACACATCTCATTTATTTAGTTTTTGTCATTATAAAATTTTATATTAATTTAAATATTTCTTAAATGAAAAATTCATTTAAGGAATTAAAAAAATTAACTTATCTAATTTAATCATTATGATAAATACCAAACTGTTCAAGCTGAAATATAAATATTTTGAAATTATATTACGCATGAGACTGAATTTGAAATGTGTATAAATGACTTTTTTCTCGAATGCTTAAAAAAATTAAAGCATAGGAACAATTATTAAAATGTTTTAAGTAATGATCTTTTAACTCAATTACGTAGAGCTGTGATAAAATCGATTTTAAGATAACAGAGTGATGCAACTCTTCTCTTTGTAATATAAGTAAAATAATAATTTTACACATAAATCTTCTCGAAAATTTATATAAAGCTGATGTTTACTCTTCGATATCTTTCAAACAGACTAAAATAAATCGATTTGACTTGGATTTATTATATTACAAAGCATTATTCCAAAGCTTTATAACAAATTTTTAAATCGGATTTTGAATTCTTCAATAAGTCTATACTCTATTCAAACTATATAAACTATTGTAGAAATATGTTTATTTAATTTATTTACTAAGAAATATTTTCAGAAATCCAAAACTAGTACATTTTAATCGCTAGTAAGTCTTACAGCAGCTATTTACGAACCTTAAATAAAAATAATTTTCTTAAATAAAAAAAAAATTGTTTTTAAAGTCCTTAAATCATTCTAAATATAAAAAATCGTTATAAAATGACGTAATAATAATGAAATTTTTATTTAGAAAAATAACTAAATTTTATCAGATTAACCTTTGAGCAAATTCTCAATCAACAAATTAGTTCATTAATCATTGATAATATTATTTAAAAATTTCCAAATATTGAATATTTTTTAAATATTGGCAAGTCGAAAAAAATAACTCGACGAAGAAAAATAATATGAAAATTCAAAATAATATTTTTCCCCAAATTTTTACTGTTATTATTTCAGAAACTAAAGCAATAAATTTATCAGATTTTTTCTGTAGGGAATGATTGACAAGTCAACAGTCAATAACTGAAAACAATTTTCTTATTACAAAGTTAAAAAAATAATTCAACTTTTCTATTTTTTAAAATAAATTATATAAATAGTAAATATATATTTTATGAAAAATTAATTAAAATTAAAGTTATTCTTAATTTAATAATATTTACGTTTATGATTTTCTAAATGGTTTTATGAATATATATCATGTAAAATATTTTTGTTATTTATTACAAAAGAAAGATGAAATTACTATAAAAATTCGTATATTGTAATACAGTTAAAATATTTTTGAATAAAAAATAATTATTTGTAATTGAAAAAAATATTTTAAAATAGTCTGAATAAAAATAAATGTAATTTATTAACATTATGAAAATAAGACACGTAAAAAATTAATCAAGTAGAAAATTTATAAATTATACTTTAAAAAATATAAAATGTTATAGATTAAATATGTATAAAATAAATAAACTTTTATCGAAGTAAAAATTACTTTTATAGTTATCATAAAAAAAATAAAATTTATCATATAGTAGTTCTTACGTAATATAAATTCATAATGGATATAAAATACGTAATATAAATTCATTTGGTGGATTGGCCAATCCACCAAGAAAAGAAGAGGAAATCAATGNACAGAATTACCTAGAAATGTTATCATAAAAAAAATAAAATTTATCATATAGTAGTTCTTACGTAATATAAATTCATAATGGATATAAAATACGTAATATAAATTCATTTGGTGGATTGGCCAATCCACCAAGAAAAGAAGAGGAAATCAATGGTCGTGGGGATAAAACCATTGAACACTAGTTGTGAGTCAGGTGCTAACACACGACCAACTACGTGCTGGCCACGTGGAGTTTTCTTCGCGTGCCTAATACCAAAATAGGAGCCAGTTTTTGATAGAAAGGACTTCCAAGAGGCATTTCCCATTGGCGTATCTTTCATGGCATGTCGCGTTGTCGTATACCATCAAACCATTGAAAAGTGATTAAAAAAAATCATTAAAAAATATATAAACAAACTTCCCGTTCTATCTTTTCCTGTTTTCAAAACAAGCTTTGTAGTAATTAAATGTTATTTGAATATTATTTAATATTGAAACAAATCTCTTGTATAATCGCTATCAGTAACTCCCCTGATATCGCTTCAAACCAGACATGAGAATCTATAATTGCATAGTAACTAAGTGCAGCAAGCGCTAAGTTTAAAAGTTAATTAACTTAATAGAACGACTAATAGATTATATTTTGTACCTCTTTAAACATTTTTAAAATTGTATATTATCAGAAATTATGTAAAGTATTATTCTTATTAAGAGAAATTTTCATTTATATTAATCTGATTATAATTATTAAATAAATCTGTAGATAGTAATTTATATAAAAATGAAAGAAACAATATTGTATAGAAATTTTTCTACAACAATTACGTTTTACAGGAAAATAAATTTGTTGACAAGATTTTCCACGAGAAAATTAAATGTCAACTGCAGTACTAATTTTGATAAAAGCCGTTAGAGGATTAAATGGCGTTCCAATTTCTTTATTTATATTTTTGAGAGAATGCAGTATTATTAATATTATAATACTATTTATTTTATAAAATTAAGAATTAAGCATAATAATTAAATATTATTAAAGTGTTATCTAATACTGAAGTAAATTTCTCGTATAATAACTGCTGCTAAATTCTTTAACATCTCTTCAAAGTATCAAATGACATGAATCTAGAATAAAGATTTTATCTTCATGGACTCAACTTTTCACTTCATATAACATGATTTCTAGAAAAAAGTAGTTTTATGTACTCAACTTTTTTACAGCGAACAGTGAAAATAAAATAAAATTTCTTTGAGTGTATCTAACACATGTTAATTTAAGTTGAAATATATTAGATAAAGATTATAAGTTAAATATATTAATAATTTAAAAACGATTAAAGTTATCACAATAATTAGATTAGAATAATCAGCATTTTTATGTAAACTCCTAAAATTTTTAAAAGTAAATAATATTGAAATATTGACACAGAGAAAGGAAAGAAATACTATATTCTACTAAATCTACTAAAAATATATATATATATTTGTTGACAATATTTTTCACAAGAAAAACAGCAGTGTCAGGTGCAGTTTCAGGATTGAATTTTGACGTAGGATGATAGTGTATTTAAAATAGCTGCTACTTTTTATTTCTATTTTTGGGTCGAAGCAGTACAAAACATAATAACGCTACACATATAACAAATAACCGAATAGTTACTTTCAATTCTTTCTGTCGTGTATTGACAAAAGCAGAGAAAAATAGATATAAAAATAAAAAAAACCGAAACAAATTGAAATACTTTAAAATTGCAATAACCCGGTTTGGCAGAAAACATGACACTTGTTTTATTGCAAATAAATCTTATGAACCATTTTTCAAAAGATAAAACGGACTACCTGTTGATATAGGCTTTATCGCAATTTTATTTTAAAATTATTTTCATATTTTTGACAGTAAACACACCAGTAAAGTTACGTTAATAAACTGATACAAGAATTAACTATTTATGATAAACATTTAATCATTAGATTCTGTACTTTCCTGTTATTAAATTGTAAACTCGAAATGTTCAAGGCAATTAATTTGTAAATGGAAAATTTATTTATTTACAGTAAAGCGTTCATCGAGTATATGAAGCCATTTATCAAATACGATCAATAAATATTACTTCTATATTAAAATATTGATACATCATAATAAATGACTCTTGCTTTAGGATAAACTTAGAAGTGGTTTCGAATAGTACTTCCTTGAAATCCTAAGTTAAAATTTACCTTTCCACTTATCTCTAATATAATTTAATATTTATTTTATTGAATTTGGGAAATTTGTTTGCGTTTCAATGACATAAAATATACAAATTGTAGTTCTGAATTAAATTTTACTATCTGGACTATAAACATAACTAGCAGATGAATCCGGCATGTTGTCAGGGCAGAAAACACCAAACATTAAGATTAAAAGTACGAAATAATCTATTATATAATTTCGTACTTCTAACATTTCTATTATATTATATTATAGTATTTGATTTATATAACTACAAAAGTTATCTTAGGCGAGGGTATATCACACCAAGTCACCAATCTAACACATTTTAAAAATTCTTTAAATTGTATACAGTACAGGAATAAAGAATTTTAAAAATGTGTTAGATTGGTCGCTTGGTGTGATAAACCTTTACGTAAAATAACTTTTGTAGTTATATAAATCAAATACTATAATATAACAATCATTAAAACCATATAAAGAATTTAGTTATTTCAGCCTACTATTTATACGTTTATTGCAATACTCGGATGATACGAAATGGCACAGTTTCATTGGTCAAGTGGCCACCAATTGAAAATATATCTTAAATTTTTTCAGATTTCATATTTTTTTCTTAATGTTAACTGTAAGAAACTATACCATTCACAGCCGAATTGCAAACGGTAATCTGCCAACGAATCAAATTTCACTAAAAATGGACCAAATATTTAAACTCGGCACCCTCGAAAACCACTTAAAATATCTTTTGTGATAATCGGTAACCTCGTATTATACAGTTTTCTTGTTCGAATGCCACCATACCGATGGTTTGATAGAAAAAAGGATTGTTGTGGAAAAAGGCTAAAGTAATTCGACCAAAAGTAGTAATTGACCTCTTCCCGGGAGAATCAACGACTACTAATTAATACTGGTCTAGTATTAATATTTGAAAAGTGATCTATTTTGGATAGGTTGCGATGGCCCCCGCATGTGATCGAAGTTGCTAACCTTAACGTCTGAAAGACTTCATATAAGACTCGTTTAAATAAATAAAATCTTGTAAAAATGCAAGAATAATTACTTTTATGTGATAATAAAGTATTTATATTTTTGCAACAGATTGTATAAACTACGTGGGAACTATGTTTTCATAAATATTGCGTTTACAGAAAAATTATTAGATTAATCAATCATTAGATTGTGCAATTTGAAATAACTGTAGTCTATAAATTCCGACTATCGTCCGCCTGTTGTCTATCTGTTTATCCTTCTTTAATCTCAAGAAATGAGTCAGATACGTAAAAGTCGAGACTACATATGGAAGCTTAGAGTAGGAGATCCAGATTAACTATATACAACCTTTCGGTTTGAACCAGAAGTCACGTTACTTGAGAAGTCAAAATTTTCCCCTGAAAGGAGTTAGATAGATAACCGGCACGACTCTATTGCTATCAGGAAAAATATGATGTACAGGGGCAAGACACCGCTAAAAGAATTGAGAACATTGCGACGAAAAATTGCAGCCCTGCGTCGTGACGCTATCACAATAAATAATCTCTTGTTAGAATTAGTTTGGTTTATTTGGTCACGACAACGCGACATGTGAACGATCTGCATAGGGGATGCATATCAGGAAGACTTTTACGGGAAGCTGGACTCTTTTTAAGTGTTACTAACGTGAAGAAAATCCGGAATACTCCACGTGTCCAGTCCGTTGGCCATGTTCAAACCCACGACTAACTAACTATCGGTGTTCCGTAGTTTTATGCACTCGACTACTGAAGAGCACTTAATAGAATTAAGAAAATGTCATTCAGAAATGAAAAAACCCGAGTTGTTAGATGTGGAAAACTAAATACTTATGGACTTTTCATAGGCTTTCACAAGCCAAAAACCCTTTCGATCCCATGCAGGCAAGTGCTATATGCTACCTGTCGCAATAATGATATCAGTGTCGTACCGTCCGTGGAAGCGGTGGAAGCGCCACTTTCCTTGTACTGTATTTTCTAAAATATAAATACATATTGTGGATTATCTTTATATTTAAACGTACTTTAAAATATAAATTTTAATTAATTCATTATAACCGCATTATATATCTTATTACAAATTTCTATACTACATGTGAAAAAAACGATAAGATTGCTATTGTATATTCGAATATCAGTGATGGAATGGAAGCGCTGTACTGTCAATTACGGGACAGCTTCCACGGCGAAAATATTTGAATGGTGTAAAGCAGCCAGATTATGGGTATTTGCGCATGCGCTTTACAGAGCACCAACCTCATGCGGTTTAGCTCTGGAAGCTACACACCAAAATATCGTATAAAGCTTCCAATTATTCTATCCAAGACCGGTTCTGGGCTGTTAGCCGCCTGTCTGCTAGATATTTGGCTGCCCTCACCCATTATAAGAATCGCGGGTAGATTTATAACTTACCAGTAAATTCCTGTCGGTTGTGTTATGTTTTTATGATAGTTCTGTACAGTTGACAGGAGTTTAAAACAATCCATTAAAAGATTTGATATATTTATTCTGCTCTCTTATCTTGTATTACTTACAGATTTCAATGTTAAACTAGTGATATTACGATTTAGTATATCTCATCTATTGATATAAGGGGATGCAGAAAAAACGTGTACAATTCTTGTACAATGTTTAAAAAATAACTGTTACTTTGGCAGCATCATTTACAATTAAATTTAATAAATACACGAGGTACGAAAAAAGCTCTAGAATTTCTTTTCCTTAAATTTACGATTTATGTATGAAAAAAAATTTGTCTTTCCACTTCTTTCCCAATATTACAAATATTCAAGTTCAAAGTAACCGGTTCGACTTATTTTTACTTAAGAAGTAAAAATAATTTTTATTTTTTACTTAAGAAGTAAAAATAAGTCGAATTACATAATTAAGAGATTAGGGAATTAGGGACATATTTAAAACCCTGCTGAAAGAGCCGGAATTTTACTTAAAAGCTTAACCGAAGCAATCTCTTGCCGAGTACAGAGAGGACTGATTTCTTCGTAATACTAGAGGTAATAAAGACAGAAATTTTTCCAGTTTAATGAGTGACTGAAGAGTTGTAAATTTTGCGAATTTTCGTGGACACCTGGTCCTAAAACGAATTAGTTAGAAAACAAATGACGGACAATCTATTAAGTTTAACATATGTAGATTTTGACATTGACCAGTATCGGCAGCCTCGGGATTTGGCAGCCTCGTGCATGCACGCACTGCACAAATCCCGAGGCATCCATGAGCCACTGGTAGGGAGCCATTTTAACTAAGTGGATTGTTTTAATATTTCAAAAGTAAAGAATTATTTTATGTTATTTTTATGTACGATTCTTTACAATTCTAGATCAAATCATTTTACATGTTGGCCTTAGAATGTCGTAAGCTTGTTCATTATACACTAAAAACTGTAAAAAAGATTTTTTAGCCTATATTTCTTATATAAAATGTGAATTTTTATGTACGATTCTTTACCTTTCTAGATCAAATCATTTTACATGTTGGCCTTAGAATGTCGTAAGCTTGTTCATTATACACTAAAAACTGTAAAAAAGAGTAAACACTAATTAAACAAAAGAAATCTTTGTCTAATATTAAAATGACAGCTTAATATACATAACTTAACCTAATCTTCGTACAGTGTATAGTTAATATGGAGCTCCAGCTCTGTATCTGCTTTCGGTTTTCATCTAACAATAAGTACGTTCTCGAGATTAAGGAAGGACAGACAGACAACAATTGGAAATATATAGGTCTGCAATTTGAAAATTGAAGCCCAATAATGATGTTTAAATCTTAGTATGAGCAGCATATCCATACAAGGTTTGGTGTGGTTTTTGATTGAATAGGCAGTTCAAGGTGGTGCCTTTTTTTNAAAAATTTGTCTTTCCACTTCTTTCCCAATATTACAAATATTCAAGTTCAAAGTAACCGGTTCGACTTATTTTTACTTAAGAAGTAAAAATAATTTTTATTTTTTACTTAAGAAGTAAAAATAAGTCGAATTACATAATTAAGAGATTAGGGAATTAGGGACATATTTAAAACCCTGCTGAAAGAGCCGGAATTTTACTTAAAAGCTTAACCGAAGCAATCTCTTGCCGAGTACAGAGAGGACTGATTTCTTCGTAATACTAGAGGTAATAAAGACAGAAATTTTTCCAGTTTAATGAGTGACTGAAGAGTTGTAAATTTTGCGAATTTTCGTGGACACCTGGTCCTAAAACGAATTAGTTAGAAAACAAATGACGGACAATCTATTAAGTTTAACATATGTAGATTTTGACATTGACCAGTATCGGCAGCCTCGGGATTTGGCAGCCTCGTGCATGCACGCACTGCACAAATCCCGAGGCATCCATGAGCCACTGGTAGGGAGCCATTTTAACTAAGTGGATTGTTTTAATATTTCAAAAGTAAAGAATTATTTTATGTTATTTTTATGTACGATTCTTTACAAAACTATATTTAATTATAATTTTCTTTAAAAGTATATTCATACAATTGAATATTTTGTACCAGGTATGTATAATTGTATATCCACCACACATTTTATTTCACCAAGTAAGTTTTTATAATTTTAATTTTAGTCCTTATATCATGGCTAGCGATTCAGAATATAACTGCGATATTAAAAATTTATTTTTAAAAAGTTTTAATACTCAAGACCATGTAATGAAAAAGAAAACATTATTAAAAGAGAAAGACCAACGCATAAATTAAATAAAAATTAAATACTGTACTTGAACAAAAAAATTCGTTCGACATTTTCACGATAAAATTTGTGAAGACCTAAAATGGCATTGTGGATGCATAAAAATACAAGAATTGTTTTGTTGGCCTTGTCAACTATCAATATGTTCAAATAAAATTAGTGTGTGGAATAAGAATGGCTTCGACGATTTAAATAATTTGAGTAAAGCTGGCAAGAGACACGAAAATAGTAAATGTCACATTGATTCTTTCGTAAAATTGAAGCAATTTGGAAATCAAAATAGAATAGAATTTAACATTAGTAAACAATATATCAGTAGAATAAATATTGAAAATTATAACAAGATAGTTACGGCTAATAGGTATATTATATCTATATTAACGATGCTATATATTTTTTTCTCAAAGCAAGAATTGGCATTTAGAGGGCATAGGAAATCTATCGAATCTAATAACAGAAGTAATTATATTGAACTTGTTTATTTATTAAGTACGTCAGATAGTCTATTAAAAATACATTTAGAGAAGTCTATTGGTTTTTACTGGCTTATCGAACAAACGAATACGAATGGACCCTAGATCATCACTGACGCGCAATTAACTGATTGCCCCTGTAAGTCGGCTTACAGAAACACAGCTTCCCTATCATCAAATGTCATCGCACGCTACTGAATGATATAGCGTCTATTTCGCGCTATAACATTGTCGCAGTAATTAAGTGAATATAATATATATTTTTAAAGCTACATTCTTTTTTATAAGAATTACATTTAGTTTATTATTTTGTTAATGTTTTTGTCAATAGATGGAGTTATGTGTAAATCAGCAAATTGAATGTAGATAGAAATTAATTAATTTATAGAAATTTAATACAAATTTTGGGTGGAATGCACAGCATAATCTAAATTAGAAGTATTTGAACGTAAAGTTTTGTAGCACTTGGTCGAACGGCCAATTGCTACAAAACTCGGAAAGTGTATAGCGAACAAACAAATAAACATTCTGATATATATATATAGATAATTGACTAAAGCCTTAA
>NW_019385770.1:699336-700782 GCF_000671375.1 Centruroides sculpturatus
TATATATATATATATATTAAGGAATCATAACTTGATTCATTGATGTTTGTATAATTTCATGAAATACAAATTCATATTTTATAAATAATATAGATAACAAATTTCATAATAAATTAATTAAAATAAATATTTAATAGTAGTGATAAAAGACAGTTAAATGTAGAAAATTAATATCTCACATCACAGTAAATAACTTGTCTACTTGTCGGGTAGTTATGATAATTGTAGTAGTTGTAGTATTAATAACAATACTACAACTACTACAATTAGTTAATTACAAACTACTATTGTTTGTACTAATACAATTACCACAAACAATAGTAGAATAGTAGTAACAAACGCATTGACAAGTATAGCCTTAAAAACAAAAAAAAAGTCGGGAAAGAATAGAAATAGAAAATAGAGGAGAAAGAGATCCATGAGATATCTTGTGTCTGTAACCCTCTGACCCCTCATTTTATGTACAAAAGTGTTTACAAATTATGTTACAGACATAAATAACTTTACATAACAATAACACGAAAATTATAATTACATACAATAGCAGATAACTCTTACTGTTTAATTTAGAGATAAGTACGATTTAATTATAATTAAATCGTACTTATCTCTTCTTTGTTCTATTAATGTGGAACCATTTATCGTGTCTTTTTCACCTTCATCTTCTATTTCATCTTCTATAATTCTATTTGCCTTATTTTATTGTCAAGTCTATTATAAAGCGTTTTTAATTTATCTTTCATGGAGATCTTGGCAATATTTGACTCAAGCCTTATAATACCGATCATCTTTTAGGAATTTGTGTAGTGTCTTGTAACAGTCAGTTGGAGAGAAATACTGCATTGTACATTTAATGGGCAGAGTCAATTACTGTATATCCGGCAGTTAGGATTTCATTAATTTATATATCCCTGCGGTGGTTATATTTAATATAGTTGTGTAAATGATCCGACTTTTGCAGTTTCATATATGTTACAGTTACAGTTCATCTATACCAGTGGTTCCCAATTAGTGGTACGTTGGGGGTACGCGAAATTGCATGAAGGGGTACGCGCGGCAATTTAAAATCGATCGATTTAAAATTTAAATGCATGAGATGAAGCAAATAAAAAAAATAATGGGTGGACCGTCAAAAATTCGGCAATTTATAACATGATGTCGAATGCACAAATTCATTTATTTATAACTAAAAATAATATTTACTACCATTTTGCACAACATACCTCTGCGAGAGAGGATTTTCGGCCATGACAAACATGAAAACTAAACATCGTCACCGACTTCGACTCGATGACGACTCGAGACTGAAGCTGACCAAAAAGCAACCAGATTTTACAAAGTTGTGCAAAGAAAATCGTGCACATTTGTCACATTAAAATTAAATAATCTTATGTTATTTTCATTATTATTAGAATTGTATTTTAAAGGTAATAAATGTAAAAAAAA
>NW_019385770.1:702215-729768 GCF_000671375.1 Centruroides sculpturatus
AAATATTTACTATCATTTTGCACAACATACAACTGCAAGAGCGGATTTTCAGCCATGACAAACATGAAAACTAAACATTGTCACCAATTTCGACTCGAAGATGACTTGAGACTGAAGCTGACCAAAAAGCAACCAGATTTTACAAAGTTGTGCAAAGAAAATCGTGCACATTTGTCACATTAAAATTAAATAATCTTATGTTGTTTTCATTGTTATTACAATTGTATTTTAAAGATAATAAATGTAAAAAAAATTATTCTATTTATCACTAGCTGTCTAACCACAGCTTCTCCCGCATTATATCGAATTTTCTCGTGAGAATAAGATATTTTCTCGCAGTAAAATATAGCCTATGTCCATCTCCAACATGTAAGCTATCTCTGTGCTCAATTTTATTTAAAACTGTTCAGCGGTTTAGACGTGAAAAGGTAACAGACAGACAGAATTATCTTCGAATTTATAATATTAGTATGAATTAATATGAATTTCTTCTATAAGGGGTACGCGAGTTTGAGCTCTTTTTTGAAGTGGTACGCAGGAAAAACTAATTGGGAACCACTGATCTATACTAATCTATGTAAATACGCCTAAATTTACGTAATTCGATAATTAATATTTGAGCTGAAAACATGGAATAAAATGAACCATTTAATCCCCATTTCTTAATATTTGATAGAAATTTGTGGGTATATATCCCACAAATTTCTCCCAATGGCATTATCCCAATTTTCTTGCCATTCTTGATATATAGTTTATCCGTTTTCTCAAACGTATTTTTTCGAGAGTTCAAACTCTATGATGAAATTTGTTATATCGAAGTCATCATAAACGAGAAACCGGGTCATAGATTTTTACGTCAAAAAACTGAAAAAAAATATTTTTTTTCCTGTGGGGAGGGGAACTGGAAAAACGTTAATTCATTGAAAAAATCGAAAAAGATAAATTCTTTTGTGATAAAAACTAAAAGGAGTATTTTGTTTCAGTAGAGAAGTTAGAAAAAATATTATTTCTGAACAATAGGAGTAGTAAGAAACAAACTTGAGCCCTGAAAAATATCATATCTCGAGTTTTATACAATAATTCCTTTTAGGTTCAACACATCTTATTCTGAAAAATAGTTCCTCAATATATTTTACGCCAGATAAACTAAACCTTCATTTAAAAAACATTATTTTTTCAGTAATAAACTTCTCTAACATACACAAATTTTAATAAAATAAAATTAAAATTAATAATGCAATTTATTCCAGAAACTTTGTGAAAACTTTCTTGTATCTTTAGTTTATTAAAACACTTCTGATCGAAGAAGTGTTTTAACACGACAGTTATTAAATTATATTATTAAATTATGTTAACGTTGATTTAATCTACATACAGAATAGATTAAATATATGATATACACTATATATTAGTATAATATAAATTATAGAATTCATTTGGCAGAAGGTTAAGTACACTCTCGAGAAATGGAAAGAAAAACAAACGGAACAAATCATCTTATTTCATATTAATTTATTCGTTTTTATAAGAACTTCAAATGCATTTCCGAAAAGAAAAGAAAACTCTGAAATTATCAAGTTAAGAACAGTTTTAAGATAAAATTTTTGAAGCATCGAAATGTATGCTTCTTATATAATGAAGTTAGACCTTTAGAAAGATATCTGTTGAACAAACACGGTAATAAGATAGTACAAGATAGAAATCAACCCTATTAATATTTAAATGTAATTTCTACACAAATTTTTACTTGAATTATGCATCATCGCTAATGATAAGGTTCACAAACAAGCAGAAAATGAATATTAAAATTTGCTTCTTGAAGTTGTTTACGTATTGTTTTTGAACTATTAATAGTGCAAAAATTTTTAAAAGAAAATTCAGTTCAGCATTTTCCTAAAAATTTTAAGATTAAAACAATCTTAGTATAATAAAGAATAATAAAATTTTTAAATTTAAAACTATAATGATTTGTAATGCTAGATAATTTAATATTTGAAATTAAATTATCTAGTATTACAAGTGTAATTTATGCAAAATATTTTAATACAATTTGAGCTTCAAAACAGATAGAAATAAGTTTAAAGACGTTACCTGTAAGTAGAGAACAAGTTTGCACATAATTCTACCGAAAAACCACGTTTCTGTCACGTCCCAAAGAACGGTCGGTGGTAAACAAACCAGTATGACCAAGAAATCAGCAACTGCCAAATTGACAATAAAGTAGTTGGTAACAGTTCTCATGCTGTGATTTCTGTAAACGGATATGCAGACTAAAGCATTTCCTATCAATCCTACGAAGAACACTGTTATATGAAAAGCTACCAGCACCCATTCATAAGGATTTGGAAATATGTAATCTTCAATCATACTTATATATTCTTCATCAGAAACACAGTATTCATTTGTACATAATTCGGTTGTATTACTGATATTATTTGGTGTTGATCCGATTGTAAGATTGTCACTAATATAGTTATCAAATCCCGTCAAATTAGTATCGTAGAAATTTCCTATTGAAAAGTCCTCCATTTTCTTCTCCTTTTTTGATTCTGTATTCTTATACAGGAAATTACAAACACACCTTTCCTGTGAATAAATAAATTTATTTAAACATTTTAAAAATTTATATAATATAAAAACATTTTAATTTAAAAACTAAAAATCTAATTATCAATATAAGTATTTTTATTTTATATACATAATCAAATTTATATTTCTTAAAATTCACTTTTTTAAGATATAGATTCAATTATATATTTATTAATGTTTTATTTCATGTTTTATATCAATGTATTATTTAATAATTTACTATGAAATAAAATATTAAATAAATATATCTGTTAATTTGTATGTTGTTGATAATAATATTGTACTATGTATGTTTGTATGTTAATGTTGTTAATATTTGTATTTTAATAATGTGTAATATATGTGGTTAATGTAGGGTAATAAATATATTTAAATATATAAATAAAAATATAAATATAAATATAAAAATAAATTGTAACTATATATACAATCGAACCTCTAAACAGTAGCCATTCTGTCAGGATTTTTTAAACAAAAATGCAGGCGAAGTAAACTCGAAACGACGGCCACCTTCTAACAATGACCATTTTTTACGTTTTCATCTGTGGCGGTTGTTCAGAAGTTTGATTGTATTTATTTAATTAGTACTTTTTAAATAAATAGGTTATCAAAATATTTAAAATTGCAATAAAGAAAGTTTACTATTCAAAAAAGTACTGAAAAATTTTCTAGATATTTAAGCTTTCTTTAAGTATAATTAACCAATCGTTAAATATAATTATTATAATTAAGACAAACTGCTTCTTTTTATTTAAAAAAATTTTATTAAAACTAAATTAGAAATTTTACACAAAAAATATTCTAAATATTTGATATTATTATATAAAATAATTTATTAATAAGAAAAATTACGATAAGAATGAAATTTTTAACCTAGTCGTTTAACAGTCAGTTTGTTTGTCTGGCCGGTAAAATTCTTTATGTCATAAACTTCTGTATCAATCACTATATATATACATTAGTTTACTACGCAATGATTCATCTAGCTAAAATGTTAATTCTACAATCCATTAATTACTAAAGTTGTAATAGAGTTACATATTTGGAATTTTGCTTGAGTAATGTCATGTTGATCTTCAAGGAGAAAGATTTATGCCAATGATGTTTTGACATAACACTTTCTTCCATGAAATCTTTATTATATTTAGAATTTATTTTTCTCAATTACATTGTTATATTCGTAGAAAAACTTTAAAGAATATTAATTATAATACTTATTTTTAATCTTAATTTTTCTATAAGCCTCTTTTATAAGATTAAATAGATTTAATAATAATAAGCCTCTTTTATAAGATTAAATAGATTTAATAATAGCATTATTAATCTGTCTGTAAAAGCTGTAAAAGCTGTAAAATGTAAAAATATTATTTTAATTAATTTTTTGGAGAAAATTTTGTTGCGCAAACAATAATTATTCTAAAAATTTTGAAAAAATTCACTCAAACATTTACGTTATTTCAATTTTCATGATGACATAACACAGAATGAGATTTATTTAGAAGAATTTGTTTGAATTTTGTCTTTATATGTAGCACTAAAATTAATATAAACACTTCACATCAGTACGAAAAACGGATATGAAATGTATAAAAATCCAGCAACCACTTGCGTAACTTTCCCAGCAAAAAAGTTAAAATTGTGTATAGCTCCATCTGATATGAATTTATCTTAAAAAATAAATGTAAATGCTAATAACGAGTAAAATCTTCATTAAGTCCGGCCACTCGAAATATGACATATGGCCCTCTATCTCCTCCAATCCCTTGACCTATAACCATCAAAATTCATTTGCACCAATTCCCTTAATACCCAAACCTCCCTGCAAAATTTCAGAAATTGTCGAGAAAACGCACGAGAGTTATCGAGCTTTAAAGTAGGTGAACAAAATCGTGACCCTCCACACAAACATCTTTACATACAGAAAAAAACCCAATTTTTTTGTATTTTTCGACATTTCAAGGTTCCCGAGTTTAAAAATATAAAAAACTTGGCGGGTCATTATTTAACCGATCGCCGTACTTTCCCTCTGTTATATACAACAACCGGGAAAGTAAAACCTAGAAATAATAATTTATTATCTTTTACACAATAAAAGAATAAAATTTTACCTTGTGAAGATTCTAGATATCTTGGCAACGACTATTCTAACTCAGTATTAAAGTAGACAGATATGACAATTACGTTATATAAAACATAATTTATAAACTTAGAGAATTTCCCTATTTTTAAAGAATTACATTTGCAAATAAAAAATGAATTATTCATAGTGTTGCTGCCAACCGTCCTCCATTGAACTGGACTATCCTCTCGTCTTCGTTTAGAGTAAAATGGTATTTGCGTTTGTTTTTATTTTACATTATTATTTGTGAAATATTGTATTATCGGCCGACGACGAGATGTTTCAATATTTCATTTTCTTATTCTAAAGTAATAGTTTCGGGAGACTTAATAAACAGAGAAAGTCAGAGTTTTTAATTAGAGTTTGACAAAGTTTAATCACTTAATTAGGATGACGTTGTGCAACAGTTGGTAATACTTTTAACATTGAGTTTAAAATACTATTTATTGTCTATTTAATGTTTTTAATTCATAGCTAATCAAACTACTCTGTTATAAATGTCCTTTGTTATACAATATCTGTGTAATGTCCTCTTTTTTATACACGAAAGTTGATATTCCTAATTATTCCTGATCTTTATTTTGTAATAGTGTATATTTTTGTTTACATATATCCATGAAGCATTTTTACTACTATGAGATATATACAGTAAATTAACAACTAGACTTACAGCCAAGCTAATTCATTCCGATTAGATGATCTATCCATTCGTTTCTTATTAACTTACAAACAAGAACATTCCCATATTGAATGACATAAATCTTCGTATATAATTCAACTTCCAAAACAAAGTTGAATTCTCTGATTCTAATGTATATTATTATCACCAACTTTGTGAAAATTACGCTGTTATTTACTTTATTAATATTAAAAATAGTAAACTTTAATGCTATATACTACGTGATAAATGTTAAAATCACTACAAAACAAACATTTAAATGACAAATTTACATGTTTATTGGTTGTTAAGTAATCAAAAAATAAAGCTAACTAATATTAATAGAATTATTTATTGCTTTCTTTATATTTATAAGTAAAATTATATTAATTATTAAATAAAAAATTAATTTAAATATAAAATGTTTAAACATGGAATAAAAATGTAAAAATTGAAACTTATATTTAAACTATTTTGCTAGTGGATAATTAAAAATGTTTCTTTTTAAACAATTCTGAACCACTGTACACATTTAACAAACAAAGATTGAATAAATAAGTTAAGAGAAAAACAGTTTAAAAGTAACAGAAACTAATTTAAAAATTTATAAAGAATTAAATTTTCGAACTTTTATGCTGAAAGTCTTTCATCTTTCAGATAATCTAACTTATTTAATGCTTCCATTATGGCATTTGAATATTAAAGTGCGAACAATTGACAGTACTTTTATGAAAATTCGATATAACAACTTTCGCGTGACATTTTCACAGTCGATGATGACTGTAATATAATCTGACAACTGACAATAACATGTCAAACTTCTATGGGTATCTCGTGCGGTATTTGTAACACTCCCAGGCATGAAAGTGATCATTGCCAACTAATGGATAGATGATGTTAGTTATTGAAGCAATAAGACTTTGGTATTTAAGGACACTAAAATGAAACATATTTTTATGAATTTGTCGAATATAATTCCCATTTTATTACATTAAAATAGAGAAAAATATATACAGATAACTTACAATTAATTAAAGTCCCTCTAAGGTATCCATTTAAAATAAAAGTTTAAAGGAAAAGTAGATTTTTAAAAAAATATCTATAGTTTAAAATGATTTTCCTCTTCACTTTTTCCGTATAATTATCATTTATAAAGAGATTTAATTGCAATAAAACAAAAAATAATTAAGGCTAGAGTTGAGAATGTAAGAAATGTTTATTCGTAAAGCTTGCAAATATACACGAATAAAGGACTTTAGCATTCAATTTACTGGAATGAGAGTTCTGGAGTAGAATTTCTAACAAGTAATAAAGTACATAAAATAATTTTTTAATCTTTTGTTGTAAATATTATTCAGTGCATATGAAATCTTTTCAGGATAATAATGAAAATAATAATAACATGTTATTGACTTAAGAACTTGGCAAAAATATCAATTTTTCACAAGTACGTGTGCATTTTAATGTTTATACAAGACCTTGAAAGAATTAAATACAAGTAAAATCTATTGAAATCATAATTTACATTTAAAAAAAGTCCTGTTGTTAGTTTTAAAGGCTAATAATATTTGCAGTATTTAATAAACTTTTATATTTTAATAATTGAAATATTCGCATATCTTTAAATTTTTAATGAATTTAATATTTTATTTAATATAAATTACAGTATAAAATTATTATACTCATAATATATTATGAGCATAATAATTTTAGTATAATAATAAAAGGCTGATTTTACAATTATCCTGCTTCGATTTGTAGAAAGGATTTTTTTCAAAACTTTGCCTTTTTGTCGAAAAAATGTTTTTATCACAATTAGGCTGACGAATCACAGCCATTTTGTAATACGGTTAGAAACCTGCAGCCTTTATGTAATAGTTGCAATCGATTACAAAATGGCCTACTAATTCTAGTCGTTTTGTAAAAAGACTTACTCCCAGCCTTTTCACAGTCGTATCTGGTAATTACCATTAGATCAAGGAAATTTGCAATTGTTTTAAAAACAAAAAAGAAATTTATTGTCAGAAAAACAAGAACGTTTACAAAACTAGTCATTAAAATATTTTTTTATGAAAGAAAACACTTAAAAATATTTTACAGTGTAATAAAACGACACTTTAAAAGTAAAATAAGTAATATAGTATAAATATATTTGTTTTAGTTTATAAAGTGAAAAGAACAATTCCATTATTGAGCACACTTATCAACGATTATTTTAATAAAAGCTATTTACTTATCCTCGTTATTTATTGGCACACGTCAGACTTGAATGACACTTTGAATTGCACTTTAGTTCATTTTTGTAGCAAGCGCATCTCTTTGTGCAATAGTGTGTTTTCAATGGCATGCAAAGTCATCTCTGAAGCCTTGCCCTCGAAATGGTGACTGAGCAGCTACTACTTCTCGTAGTGAAATGGTTTTATATGGAATTGTCCCTATAAATGAAAACTTGAGGGCTGAATTTCATTTTGTGAAAACCAATTTTTAATTATCCCTGCTTCAGTTCCGACATTGTACATTGCATTTATATACTCTACTATCTTTCCTTCAACATTTTTGTGTCAAGTGGTCCCGATCAATTTTGGAACCGCTACTGTCACCGAGCTAACAACATTCACAGTAGGGAGTTTTTTGGCGGCTTACTCTATAATTTTTTTTTCTGTTACACGTTTAATATTTTTAAACGCTCTACCCGTGTCGATAGAAATATTAAGTTCATTTTGACAACTTGAACATCACACTTCAACTTTAGCGTGATTTGAATCTATTTCAATTATCTGCTGGGTGCAAGAAGAACATTTCACCAGCACTTCTCTGAGGGTCTGCTTATGTTAGGTAGTGAAACATTTTCTGATGTGCTTATAAGTCTCAAACCTTTGTCCTGTTTTAATAGTATCATTTTGAGCATTGGTGATATCCTTTAATTCTTCTTCAGTGATCATTTTTTCAAGAACTGCTTTTGGAAGTCCTGTGCTATTGAATCCAATTTTGGGATTGCAACCACAAAGAAATCGTTACGGTGAACTCCCGATCATCCGATATAGAGAGTAATTCTGCCATTGTACGAAGTATCAATGTTCCACTTTGTTGAATTGTTGTCCTGCATTCAACTATGTAGCATGTTTTCAATATCTTGATTGTTTCTCTTTGTACTCCCTTGAGTCTGTGGATGCTTTATGCATTCTGACCAGAGCGATATCAATTCCTGAATGATATTTGACACAAATTGACCGTTGTCATTTTGGAGAATGTGTGGAGTTTCTAATTCAAGAAATATTTTAAGGAGTTCTAAGGATACCTCTGCTGCTCTTTTAGAGTGTAATAGCCTTAAATAAACAAACTTCTTAGCATTTTTTTGATAATTCAAAAGCCATTTGAACTGTCCATCGGCGGATGACTGACTATAGGTCAATCAAATCAACTTGGGGCGTCTTTCTACGAAAAGGCCGATTTTACAATTATTTTGCGACATATGCGAAAGCTATAAATTCATATCACTTATTATTAAAAGTAGTATAGTAATTTCAATTGTTTTGAGATAAATGACAATTTTTGTCCGGAAATTAAGGATAAATAAAAAAATTATTATTACATTTTGTTTTTTTTTTAATTCCGAATTTTTGAAAACATGTGAATCCAGGAAACACGTGATCTAATTTACAATATTTAATTTTAAAAATTAAATAAGCCTGTGTATTTTTATTTTATTCTGTTTATAGAACTGCTGAAAGTTATTTATCAAATAATGTTTATAATACAGTAGGCTACTATAAGTACATATTTAAAAAATCCAGCTGAGTTGCGTAACTTTCCTGGCAACATTTGTGATTGCGTGTGGCGCCATCTGTTATTATATTTTATTTAATATTATATATATTTTATATATTATATATACCTAATATTTAAAAAATAGCAAAACGCTTAATTTTGAGGGTAGAGATAAGTTTTATAAAAAAAAATTATAAATGCTAATAACAAGTAAAATCTTCATTAAGTTTACCATACTCGAGATATGACAGGACCTCCTCTATCTTCCCACCCTTTTGACTTTTAATCACCAAAAATTAATAACATTAAGCCCGTAATACACAAACCTCTCTGTAAACTTTCAGAAATTTTCGACAAAAGGCACAGGAGTTATTATGCTTCAAACAGAATGAACAAAATAGTATCCCCTACATACACACACTGAAAAACTCCCAATTTTTTTTTCTTTGCATTTATCGACGTTTCAAAATCCCTTGAGTTCAGAAATGTAAAAATCTTGGGAGGGGTCATTTTTTGAACGATCGCCATACATTTCCTCTGTTATATATAACAGCCGGAAAAGTAAAAAGTGTTGGAGAAAAGTGATAATACAAATAGTTATTTTCTAGCGTTATTATTATTATTTATTCGAATTTACTTCTTGACAAATATTTGTTTACTATATTTTAAAATTATTTATTGTATTTTATGTATTATTACTTTAAAAGTAATATATCAATTTCTTTATAGTTGCTAGCGTTTTCTACTTTTTATTTATATATTCATTCTTTTCGCAAGTTGCTTTTAAACTGTCAATAAGAAATGAACAAATACAATACGAAAAAATAACATTTTATAAGAAAAAATAAATAATTTGAATCAGTATAAAATTATTATACTCATAATATATTATGAGCATAATAATTTTAGTATAATAATAAAAGGCTGATTTTACAATTATCCTGCTTCGATTTGTAGAAAGGATTTTTTTCAAAACTTTGCCTTTTTGTCGAAAAAATGTTTTTATCACAATTAGGCTGACGAATCACAGCCATTTTGTAATACGGTTAGAAACCTGCAGCCTTTATGTAATAGTTGCAATCGATTACAAAATGGCCTACTAATTCTAGTCGTTTTGTAAAAAGACTTACTCCCAGCCTTTTCACAGTCGTATCTGGTAATTACCATTAGATCAAGGAAATTTGCAATTGTTTTAAAAACAAAAAAGAAATTTATTGTCAGAAAAACAAGAACGTTTACAAAACTAGTCATTAAAATATTTTTTTATGAAAGAAAACACTTAAAAATATTTTACAGTGTAATAAAACGACACTTTAAAAGTAAAATAAGTAATATAGTATAAATATATTTGTTTTAGTTTATAAAGTGAAAAGAACAATTCCATTATTGAGCACACTTATCAACGATTATTTTAATAAAAGCTATTTACTTATCCTCGTTATTTATTGGCACACGTCAGACTTGAATGACACTTTGAATTGCACTTTAGTTCATTTTTGTAGCAAGCGCATCTCTTTGTGCAATAGTGTGTTTTCAATGGCATGCAAAGTCATCTCTGAAGCCTTGCCCTCGAAATGGTGACTGAGCAGCTACTACTTCTCGTAGTGAAATGGTTTTATATGGAATTGTCCCTATAAATGAAAACTTGAGGGCTGAATTTCATTTTGTGAAAACCAATTTTTAATTATCCCTGCTTCAGTTCCGACATTGTACATTGCATTTATATACTCTACTATCTTTCCTTCAACATTTTTGTGTCAAGTGGTCCCGATCAATTTTGGAACCGCTACTGTCACCGAGCTAACAACATTCACAGTAGGGAGTTTTTTGGCGGCTTACTCTATAATTTTTTTTTCTGTTACACGTTTAATATTTTTAAACGCTCTACCCGTGTCGATAGAAATATTAAGTTCATTTTGACAACTTGAACATCACACTTCAACTTTAGCGTGATTTGAATCTATTTCAATTATCTGCTGGGTGCAAGAAGAACATTTCACCAGCACTTCTCTGAGGGTCTGCTTATGTTAGGTAGTGAAACATTTTCTGATGTGCTTATAAGTCTCAAACCTTTGTCCTGTTTTAATAGTATCATTTTGAGCATTGGTGATATCCTTTAATTCTTCTTCAGTGATCATTTTTTCAAGAACTGCTTTTGGAAGTCCTGTGCTATTGAATCCAATTTTGGGATTGCAACCACAAAGAAATCGTTACGGTGAACTCCCGATCATCCGATATAGAGAGTAATTCTGCCATTGTACGAAGTATCAATGTTCCACTTTGTTGAATTGTTGTCCTGCATTCAACTATGTAGCATGTTTTCAATATCTTGATTGTTTCTCTTTGTACTCCCTTGAGTCTGTGGATGCTTTATGCATTCTGACCAGAGCGATATCAATTCCTGAATGATATTTGACACAAATTGACCGTTGTCATTTTGGAGAATGTGTGGAGTTTCTAATTCAAGAAATATTTTAAGGAGTTCTAAGGATACCTCTGCTGCTCTTTTAGAGTGTAATAGCCTTAAATAAACAAACTTCTTAGCATTTTTTTGATAATTCAAAAGCCATTTGAACTGTCCATCGGCGGATGACTGACTATAGGTCAATCAAATCAACTTGGGGCGTCTTTCTACGAAAAGGCCGATTTTACAATTATTTTGCGACATATGCGAAAGCTATAAATTCATATCACTTATTATTAAAAGTAGTATAGTAATTTCAATTGTTTTGAGATAAATGACAATTTTTGTCCGGAAATTAAGGATAAATAAAAAAATTATTATTACATTTTGTTTTTTTTTTAATTCCGAATTTTTGAAAACATGTGAATCCAGGAAACACGTGATCTAATTTACAATATTTAATTTTAAAAATTAAATAAGCCTGTGTATTTTTATTTTATTCTGTTTATAGAACTGCTGAAAGTTATTTATCAAATAATGTTTATAATACAGTAGGCTACTATAAGTACATATTTAAAAAATCCAGCTGAGTTGCGTAACTTTCCTGGCAACATTTGTGATTGCGTGTGGCGCCATCTGTTATTATATTTTATTTAATATTATATATATTTTATATATTATATATACCTAATATTTAAAAAATAGCAAAACGCTTAATTTTGAGGGTAGAGATAAGTTTTATAAAAAAAAATTATAAATGCTAATAACAAGTAAAATCTTCATTAAGTTTACCATACTCGAGATATGACAGGACCTCCTCTATCTTCCCACCCTTTTGACTTTTAATCACCAAAAATTAATAACATTAAGCCCGTAATACACAAACCTCTCTGTAAACTTTCAGAAATTTTCGACAAAAGGCACAGGAGTTATTATGCTTCAAACAGAATGAACAAAATAGTATCCCCTACATACACACACTGAAAAACTCCCAATTTTTTTTTCTTTGCATTTATCGACGTTTCAAAATCCCTTGAGTTCAGAAATGTAAAAATCTTGGGAGGGGTCATTTTTTGAACGATCGCCATACATTTCCTCTGTTATATATAACAGCCGGAAAAGTAAAAAGTGTTGGAGAAAAGTGATAATACAAATAGTTATTTTCTAGCGTTATTATTATTATTTATTCGAATTTACTTCTTGACAAATATTTGTTTACTATATTTTAAAATTATTTATTGTATTTTATGTATTATTACTTTAAAAGTAATATATCAATTTCTTTATAGTTGCTAGCGTTTTCTACTTTTTATTTATATATTCATTCTTTTCGCAAGTTGCTTTTAAACTGTCAATAAGAAATGAACAAATACAATACGAAAAAATAACATTTTATAAGAAAAAATAAATAATTTGAATCGCACAAACTAAAAAACCATTAATCAAGGAGTCAAATTTAATGATTTGCTTGGATTGTGTGATTGTATAATACGAAGTAATTTGAAATATGTTATTGATAATTAAAAAATGAATTTATTTATGTCAGGTATACAAACATAAGAAGATTCTTATGTATATAGTGTATAGTTAGCATAATAAATAATAACTATAATCAAAATAATTAAATACGTATATATTTATAATCATCACTACATGATTGATATGATTTATTTAATCAAAATTTATTGAATAAATTTGGATTAAAGTGATTAATATACTATTAATATAAATACATTTTTAACTTAAAAATTCCTATAAGTTGTCAAATTATATTTAAATTTAGTGTATTGGATCTGAATGTTTCATTACTTACAGAAAATTTCTACTATTCTTTATAAATAAATAAAGTTACAGCATGTTTCTACTTCTAAATCAATTTATAAGAGGTAATATACGATGTTATTTTTCATTATATACAAAAAGATTTCATATATTTCATTGACTTTTGGCATATTACTCTTAAATAATTTAAGTCTTACAAATATTCATATTAATTCAAAAAGTAATGTGATTAGAAAAATATTAGTGATGAAAAATTATTTTGTAAACAATTTAAAATTTTAAAAAATCGCCTCCTATTAAATTAGAGGGCTTTCAGATGAAATCGTGAATAAGTTATATTTTTATTTAATATTTTCCCCAGCAGAAAAGGGAGAAAGAAAAAAAATCAAAATAGATAATAATTTTTAAAATATTTCTGGTATTTAAAAATTTTTTTAAATGTAATATAAAATTATAAGTATATAAATGCATATAATTTTATTGTAATTTATCAAATATTAAATTTAAATTTATTATTTAAGGTTGCGAATTAATCTTTATTATTACTTTATTTATGTTTTTCGTTATATTGGGCAAATTGCTCAACAAAAGATGAATCGAATATAATTTATACTTATTTATGCATAAAAATATACAAAATAAAATTTTAAAGTTTAACTCAAAATAGCAATTTCGTCATTTAAGAAATCGTCTTTAAATTGTTAATTAAGTTTTTGCATAATTTTGAATAATTTATTTAATATAACATTGCTATAATTTTAACACTCAGCATTATTATTATTTCAAATATTTGCTACATAAGCGAGTGCAGTCAATGCCACAGTTAAAATCTGTAAAGAATCATATATAAAAATTATTTTTATGTCTTATTTATTATACGTATTTGCAGAAAATAATTTATTATATCTGCATTTTAACTTGTTTCTAACGTAAAAATGCAGCTTAAAATTATAATTACTTTTTAAATTTACTTTAAAATTATAATTATATAAATATTATACCTTATTAATAATTGAAAATAAAAATTTAATAAGAAATATGCTTTAAAGAAAATTTACCTTGATTTAATTGTTAGAGTAATATTAAACATATTTTTACACATAATTATGTATCTGAAAATTAGAGTTTATTTGATAACTTAATAAGTTAAATTAATAAACAAAGGAATATTATAAAAGTATTTTTAGCACATTTTAATATATCAATATACTAAAATACGCTTAAAAATATTAATAATTAACATATTTAAAATATCAGAAATGCATGTCAGAATATTAAATAAATATTAATGCAATTTAAAATGTAGTATAAGAATGATAAATTTAACCGAAACTTGTTTTAATGACAAGTATTTTATTTATTAGAGAAAATTTAATTTTATTGCTACTAGTTAAGGTTTTTGATAGTACAAAAATTTACTTTTTTATTTATCAATAGCGACAGTCAACACACAAGTTAAATTTAAATTACATTTGTGCTATTTTAATGTTTGTTGAGCATTATTATGTTCAGAAGAATTTAAGTATTTTAAATAAAATAGCCTACTTTTTACCATAAAACAGGATCAGTTTTGTTTATAGAAACAGGAATCCCTAAATCAAAATAGTTACTTACAAAATTGAAATTTTTATATTATATTCGTGATTAGAAATTTAATAAAATTACTTTATCCATTTGAAAAAGTATTTCTATTATTTATAAACTAAAAAAAATTTACAAGTAAACTAAGTCGTTTTATCCATAAAATAGAAACAGAAATAGATTTGTAATACTATTTTTCAAATTATAGCAAAATAATTCTATAAATATGTAGGCTAACTAAAATCTTGGAAATACATAATAATATGAGTTATAAGTTTAAACTATTATTATTTGAGTAATGTTGTCATAATGGTGATACAATAGTAGAGTAACAATATTTTAATGATCTTAAGATCACACTTAATAGTACTATATTAACTAAGTATACTTTGATTTAATAATATTAATTCATTAAAAGAATAAATCATATATTTCTCGTTATATCTTTAAAACATTCTGTACATAAAAATATCCAGAACTGGTTTTGAGGCAATTTTATATGTGACTGGAGCATTATAGTTTATACAGTAGAGCCTCGATTATCCGACCCCGATTAACCGACACCTCGGTTAACCGACCGTCCTAGTCGGCAAATTTAAAATGTCCGCTACAATGTGATGTGGCGCTACAATATTTGGCTACGTCTTGGCTACTTTAATATTATTTTTACGTGTTTTAGCTGGCAACACTCATTCGACCATGAAAGGGAGCCAGTATTTAAACGATGCTTAATTTTCTAATTTTTAACCATACAATAGCGACGATTATTATTTTAAAAAATTTTTGTTAGGCTTAACATCGATGAAAATTCAACGCAAAGTNTTCCCAAACTTTCTTCAGTAGGCTACAGGTGACGTCTACCTAACACTTGAATAAAAATGTTATTTTTTAATTAAACTTATTATTATTATTATTATTATTTTGTTAGAATTAAACTGCTTTTGCATGCATTATGTAGAATATTTTTATGGTAAATGACTTCTTTTAAACTTCTGGCTTTCACTAATCAATAAAAGTATGAATTCTAATTTTACTTTTTAAAAACCAGAATAAAGTAAAAAAAGCGGTGCCGAGTGCCAAAAGCGAATCGCCAATAACGGCCACCTTTAATCAGTGGCCATTTTTCCAGAAACTTTTAACAAAAATGCATACAAAATAACCACCAAACAGTTGCCACTTCCTAACAACGGCTATTTTTTATGTTCACGTCAATGACCATTGTTCAGAGATTTGACTGTGTGTAATCTATCATAGCTTTTTCATGTGTCTGCTTTTATTGAATAAAAATTGGAAAAATGATATTAAATTAATTTTTTATTTTTATAATTATATTCAAATATAAAAAACCATAATAAGTATAGTGTTTTTAAACAATTAAATAAGATAAATTTAACTTGAAAACAAAGAATGGTAACAATATAAAATAAGGACTTGCCTGAAGAAAGGATAAATTTAAACATTATTAAAAGCTAAGTTATACTATCAAATGTTTCTATAACGTATGTGAAACTTCAGTGCGTATTTTTTAGAATTTAACATATTTATGACGAAGAACTTGACACCCACATACAAGAAAGCGACAATCATAACATTTGTAGCCTTCAAACCATGATATTAACACATTGAAATCCTTATTGACACAGGACAAAGAACGTATGTTCTTATATGAAAAGTTAAACCCCAAAAAAATAAAAAATAATAAAAATATTTCTAACGGAAACTGGAATTTAAAATATGAAATTGTGACAGAAAATAAATAATATTAAAATATAACGAATGTGGCTGGCAAAAACTGTTGTTTTGAATTGCAAAGAATATGAATAAAAAATAAATAAATAAATTTATATTTTTTTCCTATATTTTATCTGCAGATAAAAATAGAAAAACAAAAAAAAAAAACAATTCGATTTTATCATTCAATAGGCACTCCACTGGGCATATTGCTTCTAGTATAAAGTATAGAACCATAACCAAAACAAGGATATGAAAAAAAATAAATAAACAAGTAAAATATTTAACAAAAGGTATTAAAATATTGTTTATTTTACTTTATAATTTAAAAAAAAATTATTATAATAATTTAAGTATCTTAGAAAAAATTAAACCAGTTTTTACAACACAACACAATTTTTCCATTAAGTAATAATTAACTATTTATCACTTTATTTTTTCTTCAACTCATTAGCTTGATTCTCTAGAGAAATTTATAGTTGAAAATAAAATAAAATAAAATATTTTTAAAATCAATAAATAAACAGTATATATATAGCCTATATATTAGAATACATACTTCCATGTGTAATGAGAATATTATACAGAACTTACCTCGGATTTATAAGCACGGATAAAGTTACATAATAAAGTGAAAATTACATTTCATCTATAAAAGATTGCTATTTAAAGACTAGTGAATATGTGAAAACTTATGTTCCAAAGTTGTTTATCCAGATGGTGTCTTGAAAGAAGTTATTTAAATTTAGAAAGTTTAGAATTTTAAGAAAATAATAATAATAATAATAATTTATTTTATTATATAAGTTTTTAAATATTTCTAAATTTTTCTGATAAAATTCTTAATTGAAACAGGTGCTTTATATTCAGTAGCGTCGTTAGTTTTGGAGAGAAGTAAGACAAAAATAGCCGATTCAATAACCAAAATTCCCGACTATTTGCGCACTTTATTCTGTATTTAAAATAACAGTAACGAAGGGTTTAGAAGTTTTAAAGAAAATACGGTTACAAACCTATAAAAGCTAATGAGTTATTAGTTTAAACTTTAACATCAATTTATAAATTAATAACACACTTTAAAGGTTTAAAAACTGATTAAATAAATATTATAAGTTATTTATTTACAAAGTTATATACTCATAAGTTTGACCGATATGTAACGGTTCATAGCTATATCATTTGATCATTTCCCGACTGTGAAATATATTTTCCGACTGAAATGACCCATCCCTCCAAACGTCGAATATAATGATAACTCCTATATAATAACGCCCTTGTCTATATTATGTCAATGTTTTATAAATTATTTTGATGACATTTTTTAAGAACATGGTATTTACATTATTTATACATTAGTAATTAAGTTTTTATCAAATTAAATAATGTGTAAGCTTAATTAATTTTCTTTAAGACATTTTTATTACTCGGTTTAGTTAATGATAACCTGTCTGAGTAATGCCAGACAAGTGTCTATAAATTTCAATTTTTCGGATGTTTTTAATATAACATGCTAACAAATCCGAAAATTTATTGAAAATTTAATTTATACAAACGTTTCGTTATAAAAAATTTAAAATATATACTGTAAAAATTTAATTAATTATTTATTTAGAGATTAATTTTCATAAGAAAATAAAAGTCGATCGAAATATATGATGAAAATATATAATTTTTGTGTTCGATCTTTTATTAAAATACACATAATTTTTAAAATAGATTGTAAGAAAGAAGAACAAATTTTAAAGTAGTTAAATAATCAATTTGTGGGCTATTTAATGAATAAATAATCACTTCTTGCTGCTATGAAGCAGGTGCAACCGCAACAACCATTACATTCATTTGCTAGCGCGATGGACTTTCCATTAAATGAAACCAAGCATCTGTTAAGTTCTATAGACACATCAGAAGATTGTATTGATCTCAACTCTGATGATTTATACCTAACAATTATTTGCACATATTTGAAGCCATTTATCAAGCTAGACATTTTTAAAATTGCTATTTACTATACTATAACCCAATACATTTTTTTATTGTATAAATTTTAAACTTTAAAGTTTTTTTTTTAATTCTGACAAAAGTCTTATAAATTCTTATTTCAAAATTTTATATTATTTATTAAATAATAANGTCAGAATATTAAATAAATATTAATGCAATTTAAAATGTAGTATAAGAATGATAAATTTAACCGAAACTTGTTTTAATGACAAGTATTTTATTTATTAGAGAAAATTTAATTTTATTGCTACTAGTTAAGGTTTTTGATAGTACAAAAATTTACTTTTTTATTTATCAATAGCGACAGTCAACACACAAGTTAAATTTAAATTACATTTGTGCTATTTTAATGTTTGTTGAGCATTATTATGTTCAGAAGAATTTAAGTATTTTAAATAAAATAGCCTACTTTTTACCATAAAACAGGATCAGTTTTGTTTATAGAAACAGGAATCCCTAAATCAAAATAGTTACTTACAAAATTGAAATTTTTATATTATATTCGTGATTAGAAATTTAATAAAATTACTTTATCCATTTGAAAAAGTATTTCTATTATTTATAAACTAAAAAAAATTTACAAGTAAACTAAGTCGTTTTATCCATAAAATAGAAACAGAAATAGATTTGTAATACTATTTTTCAAATTATAGCAAAATAATTCTATAAATATGTAGGCTAACTAAAATCTTGGAAATACATAATAATATGAGTTATAAGTTTAAACTATTATTATTTGAGTAATGTTGTCATAATGGTGATACAATAGTAGAGTAACAATATTTTAATGATCTTAAGATCACACTTAATAGTACTATATTAACTAAGTATACTTTGATTTAATAATATTAATTCATTAAAAGAATAAATCATATATTTCTCGTTATATCTTTAAAACATTCTGTACATAAAAATATCCAGAACTGGTTTTGAGGCAATTTTATATGTGACTGGAGCATTATAGTTTATACAGTAGAGCCTCGATTATCCGACCCCGATTAACCGACACCTCGGTTAACCGACCGTCCTAGTCGGCAAATTTAAAATGTCCGCTACAATGTGATGTGGCGCTACAATATTTGGCTATGTCTTGGCTACTTTAATATTATTTTTACGTGTTTTAGCTGGCAACACTCATTCGACCATGAAAGGGAGCCAGTATTTAAACGATGCTTAATTTTCTAATTTTTAACGATACAATAGCGACGATTATTATTTTAAAAAATTTTTGTTAGGCTTAACATCGATGAAAATTCAACGCAAAGTAGGTTAATAGCGATATACTAATATACTAATATACTAATTACATGGGATATAATAATATACTACACTAATAATGGATTTTTTTCATACTTTTCGATTATCCGACTTTTCAATTATCCGACCAACCCCAGTCCCCAATTGAGTCGGATAATCGAGGCTCTACTGTATACGAGCATCTAAATTTGGATTTCGTGAGGCACAAATATTTATCATTTACACCTAATGGCATTATTATTATCAAGTTAATTATTACTTATACCCGTGAAGCAATTATTATAGAGTTCCATGAAATTGTTCTGTACACGAATATTTTGCTTATAGTTTGGTGAATGTTGTACATCACGCACAATATCGCAATATTCATGTACAAAATGTAAATTTTTGCTCGAAAGTGTTATTTTGCACTTATGCTTCCCATATTCCTCGTTCATTAAACATGATAGAGATCTTATAAAGAATGTACAAAAAATGTTTATTATAGTAATGCTAGTAATTAATCTTTCGAGCTTTTATATATAATTATATTTTATTATATAGACAGATTTATAAAGATTTTCCTTATAAAAAAAATATATACGTGTTCAATTTTTGGCAAAGCGCGAGTGAATTTTTTAACAATAAATAGTTTTTCACGGAAATCTTAATCCGGCATCAATTACAGCATTAAAATTATATTACAACACGAGCATTTGATTTAATTTTCATTTTTATTAATTCTGAGAATAAAATAATTATTTATTTCTTAGAATAATAAACTAAACTAAAAATATATCATCATAAATAAATTTAAATGACTTATTACGTAATTTAAATAAATGAATTTTACAAATAATTTTCCTACTTATAAATATATTACAATTATTATAAAATAATTATTAATTTAATTTTTTTATATTGAAAATTTTAAAATATATAATGACATTCTTATAAAAAAACACTTTTAAATTAAACTTTAAAAATATTTATATCCATCCCAAATTTAAAGAAGACATCAAGAAAATTATTTAAAATCGATAAAGTAATAAAAATTAATTATTTATTTAGAGATTAATTTTCATAAGAAAATAAAAGTCGATCGAAATATATGATGAAAATATATAATTTTTGTGTTCGATCTTTTATTAAAATACACATAATTTTTAAAATAGATTGTAAGAAAGAAGAACAAATTTTAAAGTAGTTAAATAATCAATTTGTGGGCTATTTAATGAATAAATAATCACTTCTTGCTGCTATGAAGCAGGTGCAACCGCAACAACCATTACATTCATTTGCTAGCGCGATGGACTTTCCATTAAATGAAACCAAGCATCTGTTAAGTTCTATAGACACATCAGAAGATTGTATTGATCTCAACTCTGATGATTTATACCTAACAATTATTTGCACATATTTGAAGCCATTTATCAAGCTAGACATTTTTAAAATTGCTATTTACTATACTATAACCCAATACATTTTTTTATTGTATAAATTTTAAACTTTAAAGTTTTTTTTTTAATTCTGACAAAAGTCTTATAAATTCTTATTTCAAAATTTTATATTATTTATTAAATAATAATAAATAGATGAAAAATTAGATGTGTAAAGAATTTTAAAAAGTGGTAATTCATGAATAAGAATATTTATCATATCAGATAAATGTTTGTATATTTAAAATTTTTAGAAATATTTTAAATTTATGAACGTGCAAAATGGGTTAAAGTAATGATGTTTCAAAAACATACTTTTGAAAATAATAAAATTAAAAATATATAAAATTAATTAACGAAATCATGTAATAAAAAGAAGTTAAAAAATATATAAAAATATAAATATGTAATATGAAAAACCATTTTTTATATTAAAAACACGAATTAAAAAATGAAAATTTATGTTAATTTTAAGAAAACAATTTAAAGAAAAATTAATGCGTGTATGTTCGTAATCACATAGTATTGATTATGTTAAAATATCTTTTTAATATTTTCTTTGTTACTAAATAAGTTTTTAAGCTTGAAATTTTTTTTATTTAAATATTTTGTATTTGCTATACTTTTTCATTCTAAAGATAAATGATATTAAAGAAATTCATCAAGTATTATTATTGAAATTATAATTTTTCTATTTTTTTCAAGCAAAGAAGTTTATTTTATAACATTAAAGAAATCATGAAGAAACGAAGGAAATCTTAAATTCTCTAATAAAACGACAAAAGATTTTCCATACAAATATTTTCCTTAGTGAACTAAAATGAATTTATTAATTTTAAAACAGATGAACATAACTATTAACGTATTTTATGGCATATAAGATGCGACTTTTGTTTGAAAAAAGGCTAAATATGAAGTTGTGTTCTCCCATAGACTAATGAATTTCCCAAACTTTCTTCAGTAGGCTACAGGTGACGTCTACCTAACACTTGAATAAAAATGTTATTTTTTAATTAAACTTATTATTATTATTATTATTATTTTGTTAGAATTAAACTGCTTTTGCATGCATTATGTAGAATATTTTTATGGTAAATGACTTCTTTTAAACTTCTGGCTTTCACTAATCAATAAAAGTATGAATTCTAATTTTACTTTTTAAAAACCAGAATAAAGTAAAAAAAGCGGTGCCGAGTGCCAAAAGCGAATCGCCAATAACGGCCACCTTTAATCAGTGGCCATTTTTCCAGAAACTTTTAACAAAAATGCATACAAAATAACCACCAAACAGTTGCCACTTCCTAACAACGGCTATTTTTTATGTTCACGTCAATGACCATTGTTCAGAGATTTGACTGTGTGTAATCTATCATAGCTTTTTCATGTGTCTGCTTTTATTGAATAAAAATTGGAAAAATGATATTAAATTAATTTTTTATTTTTATAATTATATTCAAATATAAAAAACCATAATAAGTATAGTGTTTTTAAACAATTAAATAAGATAAATTTAACTTGAAAACAAAGAATGGTAACAATATAAAATAAGGACTTGCCTGAAGAAAGGATAAATTTAAACATTATTAAAAGCTAAGTTATACTATCAAATGTTTCTATAACGTATGTGAAACTTCAGTGCGTATTTTTTAGAATTTAACATATTTATGACGAAGAACTTGACACCCACATACAAGAAAGCGACAATCATAACATTTGTAGCCTTCAAACCATGATATTAACACATTGAAATCCTTATTGACACAGGACAAAGAACGTATGTTCTTATATGAAAAGTTAAACCCCAAAAAAATAAAAAATAATAAAAATATTTCTAACGGAAACTGGAATTTAAAATATGAAATTGTGACAGAAAATAAATAATATTAAAATATAACGAATGTGGCTGGCAAAAACTGTTGTTTTGAATTGCAAAGAATATGAATAAAAAATAAATAAATAAATTTATATTTTTTTCCTATATTTTATCTGCAGATAAAAATAGAAAAACAAAAAAAAAAAACAATTCGATTTTATCATTCAATAGGCACTCCACTGGGCATATTGCTTCTAGTATAAAGTATAGAACCATAACCAAAACAAGGATATGAAAAAAAATAAATAAACAAGTAAAATATTTAACAAAAGGTATTAAAATATTGTTTATTTTACTTTATAATTTAAAAAAAAATTATTATAATAATTTAAGTATCTTAGAAAAAATTAAACCAGTTTTTACAACACAACACAATTTTTCCATTAAGTAATAATTAACTATTTATCACTTTATTTTTTCTTCAACTCATTAGCTTGATTCTCTAGAGAAATTTATAGTTGAAAATAAAATAAAATAAAATATTTTTAAAATCAATAAATAAACAGTATATATATAGCCTATATATTAGAATACATACTTCCATGTGTAATGAGAATATTATACAGAACTTACCTCGGATTTATAAGCACGGATAAAGTTACATAATAAAGTGAAAATTACATTTCATCTATAAAAGATTGCTATTTAAAGACTAGTGAATATGTGAAAACTTATGTTCCAAAGTTGTTTATCCAGATGGTGTCTTGAAAGAAGTTATTTAAATTTAGAAAGTTTAGAATTTTAAGAAAATAATAATAATAATAATAATTTATTTTATTATATAAGTTTTTAAATATTTCTAAATTTTTCTGATAAAATTCTTAATTGAAACAGGTGCTTTATATTCAGTAGCGTCGTTAGTTTTGGAGAGAAGTAAGACAAAAATAGCCGATTCAATAACCAAAATTCCCGACTATTTGCGCACTTTATTCTGTATTTAAAATAACAGTAACGAAGGGTTTAGAAGTTTTAAAGAAAATACGGTTACAAACCTATAAAAGCTAATGAGTTATTAGTTTAAACTTTAACATCAATTTATAAATTAATAACACACTTTAAAGGTTTAAAAACTGATTAAATAAATATTATAAGTTATTTATTTACAAAGTTATATACTCATAAGTTTGACCGATATGTAACGGTTCATAGCTATATCATTTGATCATTTCCCGACTGTGAAATATATTTTCCGACTGAAATGACCCATCCCTCCAAACGTCGAATATAATGATAACTCCTATATAATAACGCCCTTGTCTATATTATGTCAATGTTTTATAAATTATTTTGATGACATTTTTTAAGAACATGGTATTTACATTATTTATACATTAGTAATTAAGTTTTTATCAAATTAAATAATGTGTAAGCTTAATTAATTTTCTTTAAGACATTTTTATTACTCGGTTTAGTTAATGATAACCTGTCTGAGTAATGCCAGACAAGTGTCTATAAATTTCAATTTTTCGGATGTTTTTAATATAACATGCTAACAAATCCGAAAATTTATTGAAAATTTAATTTATACAAACGTTTCGTTATAAAAAATTTAAAATATATACTGTAAAAATTTAATTAATTATTTATTTATATAATAATTTACATACTTTTATGTATAATTCGAAAATAAAATATTTCAACTTTCCACGTTTCATAAACTCTGGCTAGTGAAAAAGTATATAGCCGGATACTTTCTTGGGCATTTTGAAATAAACAGAAACATAAATATTATATTTAAATTTTTAATTCGATAATTTAAATAAACACAATCAAATAAGACGAATTTTTGATGAGAAGAGTGAAAAGCTGTACGAACTTACGATTTTATTAAGTGATTTTCACATACATATTTATGGAATTCGGAGTTTCTTAAAACTTTTATCAATAAAATTACACATAGTTTATAAAAATATTTAGAGTCTGCTATAATAAAATTGTTTTATTTTTAAAAATTGTCCATAAATTCCAGTTTTAAATAAATATAAAAAGAACCTATCTGAACAAGAATTTAACAGACATTCATGAGTCCACCAGACATTTAATAGGTTATTTATGGAATTTATGCAGTTAAAAGTATTGCGAAATGTAATGAGTTGTGAAATTATTTTCATTTGTAAGATATTAAGTTTGAAAAGGTTAATAAATATTCGCATATAAATTGTAAACAATCATAAATTAGCATTTTATATCTTTTATTATAAAAGTTCTCTAATACTTATATCCTTAATACTTGAATGATTTTTTAAGCATACATTAAAACTGCAAGACGAAAAAATGATTAATGTTTTTAATAAGCCTGAGGTACATTTGTATCTCACCCGTAAGATGATGGTTAAAGAAAATTGAAGATAATAGCAAGATAATGGATCGCTGTTATATGACATCACGGTGATTGAAGGATAAAGTTCTGAACTGTTATTCCAAACTATTATATCATTTAATTTATTTTTTTAAGAGTTGAAAAACTTTTTTGAGTTGTTTTATAAGTTATTGAATCATATAACGCGATTTAAAATCATTAATTACATAAGATATTCAGATTCTTAATTAATAAATGATTTCTATTTTAGAAAATTTTAATTAACTTGTTGGTTTCGATAAACTAATAATTGAATAAAGGATATTGTTATTACTTTTTTTTAAAGTTTTGTTAATTTAAAAGACGTATATTTTACGAAAAATTATAAAAATTCATATAAAATATATTCTCTTTATAAAATTTTAATTTATGGATCACTAATGCTAAAATATATATTTATTTGACAGTATATGTAACATAAATAATTGTACTATAACCTCAACAGTACATCATATCGGATTACAAAGAACAAAGAGGAAATAAAATTAAAGAAAAAGTTTTTTTTTACGAAAAATAATAAGATTTTTCTATATATTTTTATATTTTCTACACTAAAAATGTTTTTTTCAGAAAACAGTATTATAAAAAATGAAATATTTGAAAAGTTTTATAAAAATCGCAAAATAAAAAAATAATATTTTTGTTATATCCCCGTTATTTTTAATTAAATTATATCATGGAAAAATTTTATATCCATTTTGTTAACTTTTTTTTTCACAGTATTTAACCTTCGATTTGAAATTGACTTAAAAATTAAATAATAAAATTATTAAAACTTTATATTTTAATAACATTAATTTGTAGACAAATTATATACATATATATTACTCAAAGTACTACAAGTATTATTTTAAGTAAAATTAAATTAGAATTATAATATAAGTATTTTAATATACTTACCTTTAATTAAAAATTATATATACGCACACAAATAGATATATGTATATATATATATATATAGAAGGTAGCCTAAATAGGTCAAAACTTAAATTAGAAAATGCTTTTTCGAGTTTTTATATAGAAAAATTCTTTTATTCCTTCATCAAAACTAACCGTTTCGATACTTTTCACCTGGATAGACAATATTGCAAGTGAATTTATCCCCCGTTGTTCCGCTCATGTATTTTTTTTCACTCTCTTTAATACTGCTAACGACCTTTCTTCGTTATCATTACTTGAGAGGAGCGCAAGAAAAACAAGTTTGGGAAGAGCAAGAGCGCAACAAACTGAATAAGTTTGGAAACGTAAATTCTAATTCTTTAATGAGTTTGTATAATTTCATTTGTTTACAAATTATTGTACCTTTTTTCTCAAAGCAAACTGTATAAATTATAAAATGTTTATATTGAACGACATCCTCCAAATTATTTTTATAAATCGTTTTACAAAAAGCCTCATATGGATAATTTTAGGGAATGTAAAAGCACGGAAATATTAATTATAATTTCTCTTCTGGAATAGCTGATGGATTAATTTAAACTTTCCATAAGTCTAGGAGTTTCAACTATTAGATGAAACTTTTAGTTTTTCCATACAAAAAATTATAAATAAATTATTGACTTAGTTACGATACGAAGGTAATAGTTACTTCTTCTTTCAGATAAGGATAACATTGATCAGTTATTTTGATATTATCCTTTCGACTAAAACATATTTCGTGATCACTTATATAATTTCTAATCTGTTCTGTTGTTTCTTCTATGTAAAATGCATCACATATACCTAAAGTTTTTACTTTTATCAATATCTTTAGTTTATGTAAAAGAATATACAAAATTTTTATATAAAGACTAGCAGACCCCGCCACGCGTTGTTGTGGATCAAAATGTATCTATTATAAATGTATAACACTTCCCCCGTGGGGGGAAATTTTTCGAAAAATTTTTTCTTAGTGTACATTCTCTTGACATACCCTATTAAAACACAATAAAAAACGCAAAAAACCGCATCTAAAATAGTATAAATAGAAGCAGAGTTCTTTACGGTAAGCCTTAATCCTAACCATCTCCCTTC